>NC_054380.1:57540800-57668300 GCF_017654675.1 Xenopus laevis
CGGCTGCTACCACACAGGCGAGTCTTTACCTTGTGCAGTTACTCAAAGAAATGGACAGCGAATGTCAATATGAGACAGTAACGTTTTTTGAAGATAATCAAGGTGGAATTGCTCTCGCAAAGAACCTGGTTTGCTGTCAAAGGTGCAAACATGTTGATATCAAATACTGTACCATTTTCTTAGATCTGTACTAAGTGATGGAAAGATAACTGCTGAGTATTGTTCCACAAACAAAATGGTAGCATATGTTATGATTAAGCCAGTAACAAAGTTTAAACTAGGAAAATCTGTACATGTTCTGTTATCAGCTGGCATCTGCTACATTGTTAATTGTCAATAGTAAGAACCACCAGTGAAGCTAAGGACAGACAGATACTGTTTTCAGTACTAATTATATTTACAAATAACTAAATCCATTGAAAAATGTTAGAGTGTATCATGGAAAGTTGCATTGAATTACGCATTCTTTCATTTAGCCAAAAATATACTGTGGTTAATCAAAGACAGAAAAGGGCCTTTCACCACATGCAATACAAAACATAATATTGAACTGAATTTTATGTACTAATGCTACTCATTCTACACTGCTGATTGATCTGTTTATTGACCCTTGAAAGGTGACACATAGCTTGGAGAAATACTTTATGCTTGCTCTGGTGGGGCTTCATATTTCCATCCCTGCACCACTTCCAGTCATAATACCACTCTGACAGTCACAGAATTGCACTGCACAAAACACCTAATGACATATGACATTTGTCAAATGTTAGTAGTATTGTATTCAGCTCCTAAATTATTTTGTCTAGAGATGCACCGAATCCAGGATTCAACCTTTTTCAGCAGGTTTTGGATTTTCTCGGATCCAAGTGCCTGGCTGAACCAAATCAAAATCCTTAAAATCAGGTGACGTTTCGTAACAAAAACAAGGAAGTTAGAATGTTTTCTATTTAATCACTCCTAGCCCTAATTTGCATATGTAAATTAGGATTCCAATTTGGTATTCGGCTTAATGTTTTGTGAAGTATTCAGAATCCAAAAATTGTGAATTTAGTGCATCTCTAATTTTGTCAAATAAAAGATTTGCTGAGATGTGTAAAGTTTTTTTTTGATTTAAAAATGTCAATGTCACTTTATCAAGTCCAAGGGATCTCTGTTCAGGTAAGGAAGATTACTATGTGGGTATCATAGACTCCTCAACTCTCTTACCTGTGTTTATTCCCATTTTCAAGGGATGTGGATGTATTTTCATTGGATGATGTAGGTTGTTCCTGAGATATTAGCAGGCAGCCACCTTAGTGTGAAATTATGGTTTCCAAATGGTGGCATAGGCTCAACTGTACAATCTAAGATCTTACATATATTTCAGTGATTATCAAATGTGTAGAACATATTTTCAGTTAACAAGAACTGTTCATTAACCATTGATAATAGGGTAAAAAAAAAAAACCCTTTGGACTACTTCAAAATGGAAACTGAAGACGGCTTAATTCATACAAACATGATTTCAGAATGCTGATTTAACTGTACTTACATTGCACCCATATTTATTATTGGACAGGTTTACAAAGATAGAGGCAAAATTGCACAAGTGAAGTTGCCTGCACAACCAAATATATATTTGCTTTCATTTTTTCTCTATCTTTGTAAATCAGCCCTAGTGTAGTTAGTGTGAAGTTCTAAGGTTTTTTTATATTGCTGACTAGTTGTTCTAGATCGTTAGCCTACTTATCTTCCTGCATTATCCCAGCAAAGCTACCAAAGGAGCAGTTGCCTTACAACAACTTCCAACAGAGGTAGAACAATGTTACAAAATATGAGTTAAAAATAAACAAGTGTGCATCTTGCTAAACCACCTTGCTGCAAAGGATCAATCCCTTAATGTTTGTAATCCCCCTTTTTGTGTGAAAAAGCATTTGGTTCAAAACTACACAGTGCTATCAACAGTATCCAGAGTATATGGTTTTCTATCTAGTAAAGTCTTTGCTTTGGTTATTTTTACTATATTGGTCAATTAGGTTCATACCTTCAGTATATCTCTCAGCATCAAATACCCATAATAGAGGAGAAAATGTATTCTTGCCAACTGTACCTCTAACTTTCTTTGTATAAACACACTACACATACGTATATGCACATGCAGTTGTAATAATTTGTCCATACTTTTGACCCTATAGAGGGGGCTGTATAGAATTTAGATCCTCATTTTGCCCCATCCAAATAAACATTGCTCATCAGGAGTGTGATCTTTGAATCAGACCCATATGAAACATTAGCTAAAAATGGGAGTTTGGACCTCCTTTAATTTTTGGTCTGTTTACACATCCCATGACTGAGGACTTACATTTCTAAAGTTAAGATTTCTAGGAAAGAATTTAAGATAAGCAGCATCAGTCTAATGTACTGTAGGTTAATCATTTTTTTGCTAGACCAATAATTATAACCCAGCAAACTTACTCCTTATATCACATTATATAAAATGTCACTTATGTAAAAAAAATAACTATGTTTGGGTCAACTAAAACCCAACCGACCATACCCTGACCTAGCAGTGCCTGCACTGGACCCTAATCGAGTGCACTCCTATTTAATTACTTGCATTCAACCCATCACACTGTGATGTCACGGAAATCCAAAACTGAAGAAAACAGTAACTCAATACAAAAGAATTTGAATTTATTTCTATCTAAGGGTTACTCTACCCCTTTAATATACTGCTTGTACTGACAGCTAAATAAGATTACTTACAAGTAGGATTGGATGGTTTGTTAGCAAACAATGAAATGTTGTTGTTGAAATTAACTTGTAGTACAAAGTTGATGTAGGGGCTGATCCAGTTGGTCTATTGGAGTCTGGAAGCAATTTTATACTGGTAGACAGTATAAAAGTACCATAATGCCAGCACCATAGATTCTACATTTCTGATCTATGCCATGTTGCTGGCAACATGAGGCTCAGCAGGGTCGAAGGGCCCTGCCACACAAAGGTTAAAATCACAAGGCATTAAGGATTCAGATTTGTTTTGATTCAGTTGCAATGGAATTCTGTAGTAAATACTGGGATTTTGCTTAATCCCAAACTAAATACTGGATTTAGTACATCCCTAGTATATGCTACATTTCAAATTTCAGTTTTTATTGAGGTTTTACATCTATATTCTTAGCTTTTTGTCACAATGTGCAAATTTGTATCCAACTTTTCTCAATACAGAAAACAGTAATACTGTATATATACATTGTATGAGGTTGAGTCTATGCTGTGCAATCTTGACAACTTTGTGAAAAGTAATTTTAAATTACATAGTAATAACATTATAAAAAACAAAATATACAGCATAAACTTGAATAAGATAAAATAAATATAAACATACGATTGCCTTGACTAAATAATTTTCGGTACATCTTTTGCCCCTACATCTCACACTTATGACAATATTACCTAGGTATAATCCTTGAATCTACCCTATAAAGACCCCAGGTGTCGGGGGATGGTACCCTGAAACTTATATTTAAGCCGTGGTTGCCAGGTCCGCTAAAAATGTTGATTTTTATCACTTAATATACTGGTTAACTCCTTGTTACATCCAGTCCATTTTTGTTTTCACCAGCTTGAAATTAATAAAAGTTGATTTCCAAGATTTTGCTATCACTTGACATGCCACTAGGAAGAGTTTGTTTAACAGCCTCAGTCGCTTTTTAGGCATTAAGTCAGGGACGGTGCCTAGAAGGGCTACAAAAGGGTGATGTTTTAGATTAATGTGTAGTATAGAGAATATCAGATTATACAATCGTATAATACAACCCTTGAGATTTGCCCATATTTGATACCATTCCTTTTCCAGAAGTCAGTTTCCTGTGCTGAGATATATTTCAAATTGTAAGGTTTTCAGGTGTGTTGATCTGTCTATGTAATATTGAAATTGCACTCTAGGGGCTACACCAGCCTTGCGCCACCTTTCATAAAATGATGACAAAACATCCTGTGATTTTGAGGAGGCCTTTTATATAATTGGAAGATTCCTCTGCTTGGTACTGAATTTCACATGGAATTATCTGTATAAAATGAGAAGAGGTTGACATACCATTGTTTTTCTGCTATTTCCTAACCATCTGTTTGTTAATGAAGTAGTTTCTCATTAAATTTTAATAAACATTTGTATCACCAGCCCCCCCCCCATTCAGCTGTATGTGAATGTTGTCAATTAAACCCGAGTTTCTAAAGCTAATGTTCACAGTCTGAAGAAAAAGTGCAATTTGATTGGTAAAGCTGTGACCTGTGGCTAAAATGTAAGGGTTTAAAGTTAAAGACATTGTTTATCCTTAATGATTTTTATTTCAGCGAATAAAGCTGTCTATATAATATGCCAGTAAAGACAGTAATTTTATTATATATATATATATATATATATATATATATATATATATATATATATATATATATATATATATATATATATATATATATATATATATATATATATATATATATATATATATACTTAGTCCAAATGGGTTCAGCACACCTCACGATAGAAAATGACCCAGGTGCTACTCTCATTAGCAGTATACAAAAATATCGAAGGAGCGAGGTGCACACCAGGAACCTTTGAAGGGTAAAAGAATCTTTTCTTTATTTATTGCATCTTATAAAAACAGGTCTTTTGGACCTGTTTTTATAAGATGCAATAAATAAAGAAAAGATTCTTTTACCCTTCAAAGGTTCCTGGTGTGCACCTCGCTCCTTTGATATTTATATATATATATATATATATATATATATATATATATATATATATATATATATATATATATATATAAAATAAAGCAAACCATGCATGTGTGGGAGGGGCTTCCAGATATTAAAGGGGAACTTAACCCAATTTCTTACTCACTACACGAGACTTGATGTAAAAATGAAACAGGAGATGTTTATTTGGAATATGAACACCAGGACACTCAACAATCACTCCAGCACACACTTGTTCAAAACACTTCCAGTTCAATTACTTCAAGGAATCACTGCAGAGTAGGCACACCTGCCATAGGATCTTGTATCATACCTAACCGACTAGTGGTCCGATATATGCTCCACCCGTATCCACCCACTCTCCAATAGTGGCCCGATACCTGTATCCACCCACTCTCCAATAGTGGATCGATACCTCTTGGGTGATATCCCTCCACTCTTCCAGGTTAGGACCCTTTTCCATCCAATTCCTGTCCAGAGACTCAGGTGTTCTTCCTACCTTGTCCTAAACTATCACTGATTCCCTTACTTACGGAGTGCCCGTAGGAAACTAATTCCACTTTCCTCCTTGATGGGGCCACAGCTGCCCTTACTAACTATCCTCACTATCTCGTGCACCTAGTGCTCGCTTTACTTAAGATCTTTCCTATTCTAGCTTTTCCTATCTATCAATGTTGTCTTCACTCACCGATCAGCTGATGTCCTTCTGTCATGCCCTCCCATTAAGACTGCTCACCTTGTACGGGGCACCTCCTTTTATAGCCCTTGTGTGCTCTATAGTGGCCTCTAGTGTCTGGGGAAGAAATTACAACTAAACTAACAAACTAACCTCTTTACACAAATTACACCCAACAATTTTATACACAAACATTTTACAATCAAACACATTTTTGTCACATATCACACTTTCATCTGGTTCACCCCCTTACACATGCACAAATGTTTGGTTAGAAATGCCTACAGCCGAGCTGAGAAATGGTCTTAGCCTACAAAGTAACACACCTTTCTGTCTGGTGGATACATTCTAATATTTTCCCGGGTAATATCATAAGTTTGTATCAGTCTGGACATTTCAAAATAAATGTAATTAACAATTTCTGAAATTCCAGGGGAGAAAAAAATAAAACAGCCTGTTAAAGGGAACCTGTCATCCTAAGAAATAATTCTTATTGGGCTGACCTCAGCCTGTGTGTGACCGCACATAGGCTGATCAGATTCAAATCAATGGAGCAGGGGTACTAAGCAGATCTGCTTCTCTCAGCCTACAAAACTACTCAGGCTGACAACAGCCGCTGATCAGCCACTGAAAACAGCCTGCGTGTCCATAGTCTATGGCATGTGGGTTCTGGCAAATGCTAGAGGGGCTGCTGTAAGATGCCATAGACAGTCACTATTTATTGGGCTGGTGGGGGCTGTTTGGGCATCTGTGCATTTGAAATGCCAGGGCCTATTTTGACTCCCAGTCCAGACTTGCTTGTCAGCATATGTATTTTTGCATGCTGAGAGAAGCAGATCTGCTCCGTGCCCCTGCTCCATTGATTTGAATCCAATCAGCCTGTGTGTGGTCACACACCAAGGCTGAGGTCAGCTGGAATACTGGCCTCAGCTTCATCTCCGAAGAATCAATGGAGCAGGGGCACTGAGCAGGTCTGCTTCTCTCAGCCAGAGCCAATGGCCTGTGTGCTCATAGCCTTAGTTCTTTTCAATTGGGTTTGTCATGTAATAAACATGTATTGTAAAATATTTACATTTTCTTTCCTTCATTCTATTCGAAATCCACAATTATTAAGACAAGCTTTGCATCACCCCAAGATGATTTATGCTCCAAAGTAGGGGACCTAATGCACATGACCATGCACTGGCTACACAATTACAGATGGTTTGGAGGGAGGGGGAATGTAAGGAGTGACATCTAAGAAGTCCAGAATGGTAAGTAAAAATAGATGACTGCTGTCAGGCATAAAAGCAGGGCAGGCAATATATTATAATATATAATAATATAATTCTAATAATAATATAACAGTTGAATTTTTTTAAATACCTTTACACAGGAATGGATCTGAAAATAAAAAAAAATTGAGTTTCATATTTACCTAGAAAAGGAATTTTATTAAAATTTTATTATACATATTTTTATGTTTGGGTGCAGAGAAATAAAGTTTATTTAAAGAAGAAGGCTATAAATGTTGTACATTATGTTTTGAGCTTCTGTACCAGCCCAGGCCAACCACAGCCCTTCAGTAAAGATTTATGCCTCCAAAGAGGCCCCAGTAGCTTCCCATCTTCTTTTCTGCTGATTCACTGTACATGCTCTGTGCTGCTGTCACTTACTGAACTTAGGGACCCACTCACAATATACTGTATATACAGAATAGAAATGTCACAATACTGTTTAAGGCTGATTAGTAATTAATACTGATAATTACTACATCAGCTCAGAAACCAGTGCAATTAGCTTCAGACAGTGGCAGAACTACCAGGGGAGCAGGGGGTGCGAGCAGGCCAGGGCCCGCACCCCCTCAGGGCCCCCTGGCAGCCCGTGCGCCACTGACAAATGCAGGCAAATGCGGCCATACGGAGGGGGTGGGGCCCGGCTGCGCGTCACGCACCAGGGCCCGCCCCCTCTAATGACGCTACTGGCATCAGAATTTAATAATTAGCCTTGTAGCATGAGCTTATATTACAGGCCATCCTCATCTTCTGCTTGTAAATTTGTGACAACCTCTAAGCTTAGCTTCTCAACAGCTGCTCTGAGCCCACTGAGTATGTGAGTGTCGCAGATACTTTCCAAGATGGTGACTACCTGTGACAAGTTAAAAGTCCAGGATCATTGCTGCTACTAGTCCTGTTATTTCTGAGATACTGAAACTTTAGACTGGTACAATAAACTCAGTATGTAAAATAGGCATTTTTAACCATTTTAACGTTTAGTTTTCCTTTAATAAATGATTATTTATTGAAAACCTCTCATCATCATACCAAAATGTGCTAATAAATGATACTTTTCCACATTTTTTTTAGCAAAGTGGAATACCATTTATATTTCTATTATGCTTTTTTTTTTTTAAAGATGTTTATTTCTGGTTTTAAAACACACAACAAAAGAAAGACATATACAAGGTTGTGCACCGAAACATTAGCACAGGTACAGGTTGACAAAAAAAAACCATATGCAGTACAAGTATAGTGAGTCCTCTCTTACTATTGTGGAGAATCTGGTAAATGGATTCCGGGATTAGCATCAATCCAGGAAGTCCAGATTTATCAAACTTTATGGGTGAACCTCTGGCAATATAGGTCAATTTAATAAGTGGTAGCGTCTTATTTATTAATTCCCGCCACAGTTTGACAGTTGGAGGGTATGGGCTCATCCACTTCATCACCACCAGTTTTTTGTTTTTTTTCAACTTTGTGTTTATTCAGGTTTAACATCTTATACAAAATGACAATGAATAGTTGTGATTTGCAAACCTGTATCACAACATATAACAAAATAATATAAAAGTAAGGAAAAGAAAAAGAAAAAATAAATAAATAAAGAATAAAAAAAAAACATACATGTTGCATACATATTCTGTTGTCACCGTGTCATCAAGTCAAATTTCCTACATGAGTAGAGAGCAGAGTTATATTACATACAGTGGGGAATAAACAGACTAGATGGGGTCATCTTTAGTAATCCAGGGATTCCATATTGGGTCATATGTGTCCAGTTTATCTTTCAGCAGTTATGTAATTTTTTCGTTAGCTGCAATCCACCATATTTTCCTTTCCAGCGCTGATCGATGAGGGCCAGAGCCCTTCCATATTGAAGCTAAAACACATCTCATGGCGGAGCAGATTTGTGTAGCTAATTTATTGTGATTTCTGGAAAGCTGTAAGCGTCTGCCAAATAGCGCCGCCCATGGGTCTGGAGCAACATGAGTTTGGAGAATCGAGGAGATTATGTTGAACGTATCAGTCCATATTTGTTGAACTATCGGGCAAGTCCACCAATTGTGCCAGTTATCAGCGTCCTGACCACAACCTCTAAAACACGTATTGGGTTTAGTAGAGTCCCATTTGTGGAGCAAAGTGGGTGACACATACCAGTCATACAGTATTTTGTATGGTTTCTCCTTTATGAGGACATTCAGAGAAATCTTCGCCATGTTGATGAATATGTCTGTCCATTGCTCTTCTGATAGGCTTTCACCTATGTGCGTCTCCCACCGTATTTGGTGTTTAGTTTTCGCTGGTGGCCTATCATGCCATATCAATCTATAAAGTTCTGAAATTAAAGCTTTACGAAAAGACAAGTTACAATATAACCATTCAAATCTAGTCAGTTTAGCTATAGGCGCTATAGGAAATCGAGTAGAGATGAGATATTTGCAAATATTGGAACTGGTCCTGATCTGTCATGCCAAATTTATCCTTAAAGGCGTTCCATGAAAGTATTTTGTCACATTGAATAAATTGATGTAAGGACCATAGCCCTTTAGTAGCCCAGCGTTTGTAGCCTAGGGTCACCAGGCCCGGAGCATAATCTGGGTTATTATGGATTGGGACAATCAGGCCTGGTGAGACTTGGAGATTGTATTTTAGACGGCAAGAATCCCAAACTAATAATGTATGATAGATCACCACCAGCTTTTTAGCATAAAAGAGTGTAGCCCGTAGAAGATTCCTGGTTTTGTTCAGAGGTACCAACTCCTCTACCACCCCTAACAGACATACCAACGGGGATTTTACTCCCGGGAGATCAAGATATTGGCTTAAATACTGGACAACTGCTGACCAAAAGCGAGAAACGACCTCACATTCCCACACCATGTGAAAGAATCCTGCATTAAGGGTTTGACATCTATGGCATTGTCCATCCACTGACCTGCCCATTTTTTTGAGTCTGATAGGAGTGATATATAACTGGTGATTGCATCATTTTGTCCCGAGTGGATATCAGAGACCCATAGAGACTCTCAGTGGCCTCCTCCCATTTCTCATGATCAAGTTCCGGGATATACTGAGACCATTTAGGATAAGACTTAGTAAATGGGTCTACACTTGAGTCCAGGAGTAGCCTATATATATCCGAGAGCAGTTTCTTGGTTTGTGGATCCCAGAGTCTAGATTCAAGTTTGAGCTTACCCAGGTAACAGTTAAGGAACCGAATTGAGCCCTAAAGGCATGTCGCAGTTGCAGGTAGCGATAAAGTTGAATGGCAGGGTTGAATAACTTCCCACTTAGTTGTACTAATGACATGAACACCCCTTCATTAATTAAGTCACCAATATGTCTGACACCCAGGGTCGGCCAATACTGGAAATCTGGCAAGCTATTGAGGTGAGGGAGGTTAGTGTTCCTCCACAGAGGAAGTTTAGGAGAAATATGTGAAAGGGGTAGGTCTGCTGGTTTATATCGTGTCCCCCATAAGCGTATGGGGAGTGCCATAACTTCTGGTTGGGGGGAGTCTTTGAGGCGCCTGTACGGAGCATTACGAAGGGCTTCTAGGGAACCTATGATGGATGTCTGCAGTAGAGTAGCGGAATTATCCAGATCTGAGTGGAACCAAGAGTGTAGGTATGAGATTTGGCCAGCTAGATAGTAGTTTTTAATATTCGGGAGTCTATTATGCTTTTTTAATGAAATCCCATTTATTTCAAAGACATTAGAACAGCTGAAAAAGCGACAGTTAGCTAGAAACCTACAAAAAACACATAATACATTGCAAATTAGACGCTTATTATGCAGCCAAAGAAACTTATGGCAGTTTTAAAACTTAGGAATTTGGAGGGATTTCCATTCATTTTATATGTTCCTTACCGGTTTAACAAAACTGACAATTTTATATACTTCTTTTTACTCGGCAGAATGTGTTTGATGATTTTGAGCAAATGAATATTGAGTTCTCTAGAATCTTAGAGCTCAATATTATGCATTTTAAATATGAAATGTTCAGTGATAACATTTTGTCCAGTGATGGGCAGCTTAGAACAGTGGGAAATAGAGTCTGGCTCCCATGACTGTTCTTAATACTGGAAGTGTGGCTGCAATTATATAATTCATTTGAACAGCCCACATAAGAATGCTACTGGGTGTTTTTTATAAAGAGCCATCCTCAGAGATCTTGAAGGATGGGACTTAGCAGTGGTATGGATAGCAGGCTTTACCTCAATAAGTCTTTGATTTATTCCTGACATTTGGGAATCTATTACTGATTCCGCAGAGTGGAAAAAAGATCATTCAAAAATATTCTCTCAGTCTTCAGAATATATTCAAGCACAGTAAACATTTTCTGTTAAAGTAAATCAGTCATCATAGATCCTCTTTAAGGCGCCACCGAGTGGGAAAAACATCACCAGTATTCAAAGCATTGATGAAATGTAGCCTAGTAGTAATTCTGATGTTGATTGTACTGAAGAGTTTGTTAATTACAGCCATTTGTCAAATGGCAGCCATACACTTACCTACTCCAATTCCTAGTATTCTTAGGGGCAAATTTCTTAATGTTCATATTTTTTCATTTCACTGAATCAAAGATGCTAAAATATGTGTATTAGAATAATTACTTTGAACCATGAAAAATTATTTATTATGTATATCAAACATGAAAAACTTCTCCATCCAAAAAACTTGTGAGATCATGTAGAAGTTAAAGGTAGCTGTCCCATTTCTAAAATGTTTCTTTGCTTTATACTTTTAGAGGTTTGGTGTTTTTTTGTAATTGCACAAACATTGTTATGAAAGCAAGGATTTTGTGGTTTCCTTATAACACGTTTGTGTTTTTTATATTCACATATTTTAATAAGTGACATTTGTCCTTTTTTTTAAAATGTGAGTTTAGTTGAGGCTGAAAAAACCTGTAAAATTACACAAATCTAATTTTTTCAACTAGGCATCTAAGTAGCCCAACACCAGGACAGTCAGTGCCCAATATTAGTACTAATGTCATCAATGCAGTTACCTACTCACATGTACTATATTCAAAAACAGCCATTTGATCTTTCTGAGAAAACGGTTCAGTCCTTATTGGTTCTATATTAAATACATGATTTAATATGTATTCATATTTTATTTAAGATTGTATATGACTGTGTCCAAAAAATTGGAATATCTAAATTTATCATGTACTGTCTCTTTAACAATTTGTCTTCAACTATTCACCATCTAATACCTGCCGAATTGCTGCATTAGCCTATGGGGGACCTCCAAGAACTAATTTGGAGTCATTTGGTGAATTTGAAAAATCATAGTTATGAATCTTAAAGCCGACTTTGATTTAAGAAGATCCGAATTCATTTTGAATGATCAAATACAGCCTATTCACCCGAAGTTAAAAAATTAGATTTTTTTAATAAATTTCAGTTGGTCTTTTTTATTCGAATTATGAGTTTAAAATAACTCCTGTCACCTCGAAATTTGACCCTTCATAAATCTGCCCCTAAATGTATAACCTTCAAGGTTTTGTCTAGGAGGCTAGAGAAGAATCTCAACTAGTTGGGAAGCTTATGGAGAATTATTGGGGCACATGTAGGATGAGGATAGAAAAGAGAACAGAGGATGGAAGGGTTCATACAGCTGAATAATGTGTAAAGTTACAGCAAATAGTAGTATTTCTAAGTGTATTTGGTAGCCCAAGCTTTATAAAAACTGTATAAGGAACACCAATATTTTATTCCTTTATTAGTCTGTTTAAGCACACATTTATGTTATTTTATGCTTTATCTTTGTTTGTAACCACTGGATTAAATTATCCATGTTGTCATTGTGCCATCATCATTACATAGAACGTAAATGTTCAGGATATAAAAGAATATATTTTAGATCCCATTAAACCTATTTTTCATGGCTTATTAAGTTGTCATATAAGGTTTTTTATTTGTACACAGTTTAAGGAAGAATAGAAGAGTTTCTTTAATTTAGGAAAATAGTACATGGTAGGTAAATGTTTGAAAACTGGTAAAGCATTACACTTTAATAATTAATTAAGCATGAAACTTGACATGGTGAAAGTCAATGGTATTTTAAAATATTACCAATGGAACTTTATAGAGTTACATGTGTAGTGTGTGTTGCTGCATTGCATATATAAAACATATGATCCATTAAGAGCGACAACATCTGACTTCCAAATTGAGCCCTACATACAACTTAAACCCATCTTCATTCCAGTTACAATGCATGCATTGATGTGTTTAGCAAGGTACACCTTGCTTTACATTGTTCATAATTAATGTGAGGTATACATTTCAGCAACAATTTGATAGAAATTTGATAGAAATACTTGGTAAAAAAAAAAAAACTATGGTCCTTAAATGATATTTGGATTCCATTTCCTTGTGATAGTATGAGTTCATATAATCAGAGAGTATTCAATTTCCTGTGCTAGGTTCACTACAGACTGCACATTTCAAAAGAGTACACAGAAAAATTATAGCCACATCTAAATGTTGATACACATCTGGTACCCAGGGGCGATCTTGGCCCCTCGGCCGCCTGAGGCAGCAGCAGTTGTTGCTGCCCCCCCTCCCCAGAAATTCACTCTTAAAGTACAAGGAGCAGCATTTTTGCTGCCCCTGGTACCTAGTGGGGCGCTGCCGCCTGAGGTGACAGCCTCAACTTGCCTCATTGGCGAAGCACCCCTGCTGGTACCGTATCTAAATGTTGATCTGGTACATCTGGTACCATGAGATTAAAATACCACATCATTTGGCAAAAAGATTCAAGGTCCAGTATAAATTCCAAGAAGAAGTTCACATGGCCAGTGTCAGATCAGATGTATTACAAGGTTTAATATTCAACTGGTTATAAAGGCACTCCTCTTTATGACCAAGGTTCCATACTATAGTCTCCTTTTTCTTCAGATTGTAGAATGGCAATAATAATTAAGCGGTCTTCTCTGGAGTTGGAGCAATTAAACAAAAAGACCAATTTGTGTAATATGAATTTACCTTAAAGAGGAACTGTCATCAGTATAAACATGCATTCAGTCTGTAGCATATGTTTAATCATTTATTTTCACACATATGTATCTATTAAATAGTTTTTTTTTATATTTTTTATATATAACATGGGATTTTTATATTGTATATGTTTTTATGTTTTTAAGACTGTTGATACTGTTTATTAGTATGTTTAATCAACCTAACATCTTTTGATACTGAAAACAACTCTGCACTTTGTTGATTCATATTGGAATATTGGCCAGTAAGAGCAGGCAACATCTGTTAGCAAAAATATGAGTGTGTTGGTTACAGCTAAAAAAATGGTCAGTTTGAAGAACTCGCATATAAATTGTTAGGGATGGTTCCTCCTTAAAAAGACAAAGTATAAGTTGTTACCTATCCTTCTCTAATTCCTCATTGCTAGTTTTTCCTTTGCCATTCCCTAAGAAGCATATTGGCATGTCGGGTGCCAAGGAATATTCCAGTGTGCCCAAGCCAAAGTAGGCTTCATGCAGACATGTGTGTGGTAACTCTGGTTGGCTTTACTGGGGGGTGGGCAGGCCTAGGTGCACCAATTTGCACCCGCTGCTTCCCTAGTAGTTACACCACTGCACAATGTCAATAATCAGCTTCTTCAAAATTTATAAACTTTTTGAACTACACGCTGTCAATAGAAATCATAAACCTATCGATATGCTTCTTCAAAACTTTATAAACTTGATAGAGTGACCTTACACTCTGCAGATCTAAACAAAAGAAATATAAACAATTTTTACCAATCAACCTGTTTGCATCATATAAATGCAGAGAATAGCCAATCACAATGAAAACAACCCCCCTCTCCAATACAATCGTAAGCATACACAAATCATAAATATGTGGCCAATAGACACTTGCCATTTCACAGCAGATAGAAGCAGAAGCCAAAACATACTGTGTATCTCTCTTTTCTCCTCTCAGCAATACAGGAACAGGAAATAATGATGGGAAAAAAAAGTATTACAGAATATTTCCTGTCCCCTTAAGAATTTTTTGGCGAAAAAATAATTTAAAGCCACTACATAGGTGGCGGTAAATTTAAGTGAATATTGTTGCGACAATTTTGTCTATTGCACATTTTGCTGAATAGTAAAGCAGACGTTAATTTGTACTTAGTGTTATTTTCAGCGAATGTTATAACTGGTGAACACAAATTCTTACAACAGATTTTTTTCTTGAATTTTTCCAAGACAATTCAAGAAATGTAATTGCAGTGTGGGAGGAAAACAGGATTCAGATTCAGAGTGTTCCTGCAATTATGTTTGTACCTCAATCAGTCAGACACAAGCAACTTGTAAGTCAAGTTTTTCCTACCCATTCTGGGATTCATAACCTGGGGAAAAGAAGTTATTACTGTATATGCAATGTTATATGCAATCTCACACAGATCTTTCAATTGGAAAGCCTGAAAGTTGGCTGTTTAAATAAAAATGAGAAGAAAATGCAAACTTTGTATTGAATTTTCCTACTAAATGAAACAGTACACATTTTAAGCTTTTTAAACTTATATTTCAATTAAAGGAGAACTAAAGTTTAGCTAAATAAGTTGTTGTACATTACTTTTGCCCTTCTATACCTGACAAAGGCAACCACAGCCCTTTGCAGTAAAAAGATGGCATCAAAGATGCCCCAGTAGCATCCTAACTTCTTTTCCGCTGATTTACTGCACATTCTCTGTGCTGCTGTCAGTTATTGAGTTCAGAGACCGACAGAAATTCTAAAGAATATATAAAATATAAAGGTCACAATATAAAGTGGATTAGCAAATAATTCAGATTATTGGTACATGGCAGCTCTGAAAACAGCATTTTTAGCATCAGAATTCAGTCCTGTGGCATCAGTTTATATGACAGGCAAATCTAATGTTCTGCTTGATGATTTGTGATAACCCGTAAGCTTAGCTTCTCAACAGCTGCTTAAAGCACACTTAGCATGTGAGTGTCACAGACACTAACAGAATCCAAGATGGGAAACTCCTGTGACATCTCTGAAGCCCTAATCATTACTACTATGATGAACCTTTAAGCTTGCTCAATACGTCCAGTATATAAAATATAGCCTTTCTAGTAGGCCCAGACTGCCAATCTGTGGGTTCTGGCAAATGCCAGAGGGGCTTCTATAAGGTCCCATAGAAAGTCAGTATTTAGTGGGCTGGTGGGAGCTGTTTGGGCCTCTATGTGGGTCTGATTGAGCCTATGTGTACCTGAAATGCCAGGGCCTATATTATTCTCAGTCCAGACCTGCTTTGTAGCCACATTTATTTTTAGTGTTTAGTTAGGTTAGCTGAGGTAATTGGAATCAGAGAATGATGTTCTGATAGTATCATGTAAACTCACAACAGGTATATAGATAATCTGACATGGATTTATTCCAGCACTGACCAGGCCAGAGGAATAGAGTCTCACCTTAAAATTCTCTTTAAATGTTTAAAAGGTAAGATGTGTTATAATGGCAACATATCCACTTCATATGGTTTATGCATGCATGTGTCTACTGGGCATAGACTAAATTCTCGTATGGAAGAGCATTAACATGCCATCCTACTAAGAAAAGTGCACCATATCAATATATTATAATGTATACTTACAATAAATTAATGAAAATGACTAAATTTAAATATTTTCCATAAGAATGCTTATAATTTTCATATAAACAATATATTGCACATAAAGGGTTGTTGTATGCTGTTCTCCTTACATTGCCCCTCCCCCACCCCACCCCTTGCAGTCCCCTGTCTTGGACAACATATTTCCCCATTTTTGCATGAAAACACATTTACTTTTAAATCAACATACACACTTCTTTAGGGTGGAGTGGGCAGATTTTCACACTCACATCATACACATATTCGCAACACCAATGTTGGAAAAAAAACTAATCTGCCATTAACCTAAAAGTACTGTAAATGTAATCCCTACATTACATGGGAGGCATCAAACACACTTCCATGTTCAGCAAGGAATAATGTCTACTGTACAAGGATAACCATTGTGCTCCTAATCACATCTGTTTTGCAGTGACAATCAAGCACACAAGACAAGTTATCAGTATTTCAAGAGTATACAAACATACAAAGAACACAGGTCCTGTGGGTGGGTGTGTCCGAGATGGTAAAATTCATTTGCATACAATACAAGGAGGTCAGTTGTAAACACAGCAATTCATATAGCCTTCCTGCTTTTCTGAAAAAGTACTATTCTCCAGACTAGTCTTTTATTTGTTCAGTGGCTCCTCTCTCAAAGTTATTTCATTTGTAAGATATAAGTGCTCACATTATGAAGTCAGTGTCAACTTGCTCCTTCATGATACACTATAAATCCAAGTATTGTGCATGCTCTGAATACTAATAGGATCAGCAAGATTTACCGAGGGCAGTTTCTACTGAAACTAGGGAGTAGTTGTAATCAGCATTTCAATTATATCCACCAACAGATAGCCTAATTAAATAACAGTTTACTAGGTAATGGTGGAAATGTTTGAAAGGAATGTTTCTACTGTTTTATACACTGATGAATAGGTAAGATTTTGTGAAAGGCATCATCATTTTTTGTTTTCTAAGACACTCGGAGTGCTTAGTTTCCAAAGTCGCCCGAAGTTTCCCCGTGAGGCAACTCGGAAAATGAAGCTCTCTGAGTACCGTCCCGGTGGTGATTTAGATTCTAGCCGGCAGGAAGGCAGTTCGGGGAGATTAGTTGCCCGAAGAATAGGCGATTTGTCGGCGGGCTACTAAATCTCCCAAATTTCCACGTGTGTCTCTGCCCTTAAGGCAATGGCACACCAGGAGATTAATCGGCAGTGATAAATCTTTGCTTCTGTGGCCGACTAATCTCCTGTAAAAGCTTTCCCACAGGCAATAATGTGAATCGCTGGTGGTAAAACCCATGTGTTGCTTCAGTCTTCCAAAAAAAAGTTTTCTTATGCCCTAAGACTAGTGGCACACGGGAAGATTAGTCACCAAGTGATAAATTTTTGCTACTGCGGGCGACTAATCTTGCCAAAATGCCTTCCCACTGGCAAGAATGTGAACCGCCGGTGGAATGGTATTTGCGTCAATTCGTTTTCCAAAGTCACCCAAAGTTTCCCTGCGAGGCAACTTCAGGTGACTTCGGAAAATTAAGCAAATCGAATGCCATCTCACAGAGAAGACAGCAACCCAAAAGGGATAAAATTCGTTCCTGGTTTTACCAAATTCAAACCCTGTGCACTATGTAGTTTTTAAAGTCCTGCTGAGTTAACTCTACTGCACAGCAGGAAGTAATCAGTACAAATAAAATTTTAATCCCACAAAATCATTTCTAATGAGCAGGGCCCTTTTTTCCTCCTGTATTACTCAGTATATGTTTGTAGTTTTTATGTTTTTGTATATTTCTTGCTATTTTCCAGCACTAATATGCGTCTGTTTGATAAATATGCAAGCAGAAGCAGAAACTACTATTTAAAATATATTGTCTTCTGTATACAAACACACTCATACTCTGATTATTATTATTTCAAAATTAGCTTTATTTTTAAATATCCTTTCAGTAGTTTTGTAACTGCTAATACATTTTGTCAAATAAATGTGTGCTGTCTGACCTGCATAAGAGACCCTAACATGCTGACATGCTAAAAAGTGAATTTATGTTGCGATGCATCTGATCACAGATATTGCACCCAGATTTGTTTGGGGGTAATATTTCAGCTATTGCTGAAATCTGAACAAAGCATTTGTGTTTGAAAATAATGCTGGTCAGCTATAAGTATAAATAAGTGAGAAACATGCTAGCATATTTATAGAGCAAACTGTAAATTTCAGATAAAGGTTTTTACAATATATTAATCCCAAACCAATTTGACGATTACAACTAACCAAGTATGTACTAATATAGATTAAGGGGGATATAATTATTCAATACAAAAGTTTAACCTATTTAAACTTAAATAAATGCTTCTACCAATGTTCAAATTACTTGTAAAATCTCACAATTACTGTAAAGATTACTCCTCTGTACCCCTGTGATTGTTAATCTGACTAGTTCCAAATATCTGCGAATATCCATCATTTATATAATTAGTACTTCAATTAAATTGAAACCAAGTAAGAAATGGCTTTTGCAATAGTGATTCTCACAAGAGGCTATTACTACAAGGGCTGCAGTGGAAACTACAGAAAAAAGACCCTCCATGAGATTTCAATTGCCTCAGCATGCTCAAGATCTTCGCAGACCTCACTGTATGATATCAACATTTTATAATAATCTGGCCCCCAAAATATGTGAAATAGTGGCTATTTGGACCATGGAATAGAAATTCTTGTTCAGTCCAGCTTTATGTAAAGGTCAACAGTAGATTAGATTTTACATGGTTATCAAAAATGAACCATTTCCAGAAAAAAAACAATGTTTTCACTCTATGGCACCATGAACAAGTATAACAGTATAACAGACTGAGGGACCGTAGGTAATGTATTTTAATTAATGATTTTCCTGTATTTTACACCAAACTTTTGTTCTGAATTTCCCAAGAATTGCTGTTTGTCCTCTGGGAATATTACAAGTGACATAAAGATATTTAAATACTATCCAGATTAATATTTTGCACTGGATCTGTTTGTAAATAAAAATTCCAATTAGTCTTCCACTCATACAGCAATGCCCAAATCACTTTAGGTTGTGCATGTGACTGTCACAGAGGCCTTGCACATGTCTCCCCCATAGTGTAATATTAATGCTGTAATTAGGGTTGCCACCTTTTCTGGAAAAAAATACTAGCCTTCCTATATATTTATCTTTTTTCCCTATTAATAACATTGGGATCAACCATTTTACCGGCCAGGTGGCAACCCTAGCTGCAATGCTTACCCCTTGTCATTAAAACACGCTGATATCCTTCAATAACTTGAATAAGTTGCTTTTAAAAAATCCCTAATGTTAAATTTAAAAAATACATTTTGTTCCCCTTAAACAATGTAAAGTAAGGTTGTAAAGGTTCTGATACCCTTGTGCCTCTGGGTACTCCTTAGTCTTCACACACAAGCTTGGCTTGTTCCAGAAGATGCCAACCTGCTGTTTACCATGTCAGGTAGATTTTGGTCAGAAAATGGGCATTTGAGAATTTTGAGGTCAAAATCTTTCTGCTACTGTTGATGATAAGCGGTTTACTTTAAAAACCAACCCTCTGCAGTAGAGTTTGATTACTTCCAGGTCCGGACTGAGAATTAAAATAGGCCCTGGCATTTCAGGTACACAGAGGCCCAATCAGCCCACACAGAGGCCCAAACAGCCCCCACCAGCCCAATAAATACTGACTTTCTATGGGACCTTATAGCAGCCCCTCTGGCATTTGCCAGAACCCACAGATTGCCAGTCCGGGCCTGATTACTTCTCTTCCAGGTCATGGTGTGAGCCTTATTCTGAGGAACTGGCAGTAACATAAGGTAACAGCACACAGGGGCAATCTGCAGGCATTATTTATGGGTGTTTATTAAAAAAAAATTGCAAACTGTATTTGGGAATGTGGTTGTTTTTTCACCACAGGCATAGTTCAGTCAACCATGACCACATTTTTGTCATCCCTACTCCTGTTAGGCTAGATTTTACACAAATGTCACAATATTTAAGATTTGAATGCATTCTGTTGCAGAACATATTCGCAAAATACTGTTGATTTTCCGCTTCCCAAACGTTCTACTATATAATACACAAAAGCCATGAATATCCTGTAAATTATATCCTTATAAACGGTGAGTTCTGATGTCATCAGTTATACACGGTGAAATTTGATATAATTTCTGTCACATTACTCACTGAAATTTGTGTATTATAATAAATAATGTACCCCCGGTTGGAAAATATGAGGATATTAGAAGTTACCTCGGAGTTTCATTACCTGTATAAAAACACTCGGCCTTGTGTTTTTATATGGTCATGAAACTCCTCTGTAACTTATAATATCCTTATATTTTACAAGAGGGGGCACTTTATTCACTATATATCTAATAAAAGTATTAAAAGAAGAAAAAAGAATTACATGCAACACCACAGCTGGGCTGAAGATAAGTTTTTGAAGAGCCTACAATATGAGAAGTTTCGCCTAATGGGCACTAGATGTCAGTATGATTCAATAGCCTTCCTCTCCCTCCCACACATCCCTCCCCCAGGTTCAGGGAAAGCGCTGGGTGTCAGGCAGTACAGAGTACAATGTGGAAGAGTTCGGAGAGAGTGCTGCTGGGTGTATGTCGGGAGTTGTGATCTCCTAACATTAGGCGCAACAGAGGGGTCATATTCCAATCTGAGGTTGTGAGAGGCTGACATAAAACCAGTTCAATGCACTTCTGAGGAGGAGACGTACCATTTATTTTATTTAAAAAAGAAACTTTGTGGGAAGTGGAAGGGAAGGTCGTAGCAAGTCATGGCTCTGGGCAGGGGAGTCTGCTGGGTGCAGCCTGTGACTGGAATACTTGCCCTGCTCGGGATCTCCGTGACCATCCCACCCTTACTAGTGGCAGAGACCCCGGGTGAGTACTGTACTTTCTCTTCATATTGCTCAAGCGTGCGTCTAACTGCGAGCATGGGCTACTCATAGGAGCAGGGCTTGCTGTCTATGGTTGTACTAGTGGTGTGGGAGAGCCCTGTGGGACTTATTCGCTTTTGTCACTTTCGGGAACTCAAGCAACTAACCAGGAACTCACTTTAGTAACTACCGCAGGTAATTATAATAAGTGCAAATCTCTAATTGGTTATTATGTGTTACTGCACTGGGCAAATGTACCCCTTGTAGTAAATGAGTCCAGGGTGGCATTGTGACTGGTGTATATAAACTGTGTCCTGGTTACTTACTTGGGGGTTTTATATAGTGTGCGTGTGACAGTACTATAACCTAGTGGGGGATACGGTGTGTGTTATGGTGTGTGCTGTAACCTAGTGGGGGGAAACAGTGTGTGTGACAGTGCTGTAACCTAATGGGGAGTTGCAGTGGTATAACTAGAGATCACAGGGCACTGCAGCAAATTATTTTTCAGTTTCCCTAGATGCAGGGCCATATTCATATTATATAGGCACTTTTTTTGGGCAGCCCTCAGGCCTTTATAGTTGAAAAATGTTTTCAAAATAAAGTTTTAAAAATCTGCCGCAGAGACTCTGCAGCTGGGGAGGGTGATGGGTACCGGGTCCAATTCAGAGCACTGGAAGTGACGTCATGTACACCATGTGTGTGACCTCATTCCTCACATCAGGGGGCTCTATACATCTTTTTCTAGAGGTTGACCTGTTTTACCAATACAGCGTGTGACAGTGCTATAACCTAGTTGGGGGGTACAGTGTGTGTGTGACAGTGCTGTAATCTAGAGGTGGAGACAATGTGTGTGACATTTATAAAGTTCGCGCAGTGCATATTTATTTGCAAATGGTTGTACTGCACATGCTTTTTCCTCATCGCTAATACATTGCACTGTCTTTCCGGGTTTCGCAAATTCACATTGTGAATACATTTTCGCAAATGAGGTGGGTGTTTGCGTGAGTGCGCCCACTGTGCGAGGTTGTTGTGCATGAAAATAGCATTGACAGTAACTTATGTGATTTTGTGATTTTGACATATTTAAAAAAGCTCTTATAGACATTCACATTGCAAAAAAGAATTCACAATTCTGTTTGCACACTCATTCAGCTTTATAAATGTAACCATGTACAGGGCAAATGTATTCACTGCGTGAACCAATGTGCCCTGTGTGAAGTTTATAAATGAGCTCCAGTGTGTGTTAATTGAGAAAATAATTGCTTTAAAAAAAATCACAAACCACAAATGCCTCCTGAGTTGTATGTGCATGCTAGATGTGTTTTAATTTAAGATGGTCTGTATACAGACTGATGCGATTGGTCAGTATGCTCATAGATTGCAGTGAATAAGCCTATGCTAACACTTAGGGGCACATTTACTAAGGGTCGAAGATCGAGGGTTAATTAACCCTCGATATGCGGCTGTCGAAGTAAAATCCTTCGACTTCGAAGTCGAAGGATTTACTGCAATTCGTTCGTTCGTTCGATCGTAGGAAAAATCGTTCGATCGAACTATTAAATCCTTTGAATCGAACGATTCAAAAGATTTTAATCCATCGAACGAACGATTTTCCTTTGATCAGAAATTGCCTTGAAAGCCTATGGGGACCTTTCCCATAGGCTAACATTGATGCTGGGTAGGTTTTAGGTGGCGAAGTAGGTGGTCGAAGTTTTTTTTAAAGAGACAGTACTTCGACTATCAAATGGTCGAATAGTCGAATGATTTGTAGTTCGAATCATTCGATTCAAAGCCGTAGTTGAAGGTCGAAGTAGCCAATTCGATGGTCGAAGTAGCCAAAAAAGACATTCGAAATTCTAAGGTTTTTTCCTTCTAATCCTTCACTCGAGCTAAGTAAATGTGCCCCATAGCATTCTATTCGGAATGCTTCTGATGAAGTGACCTTGTCGTCACGAAACGCGTCAAGCAATCTTCCCCTGCCCTCTATTTTTAAATATTACACAATAAAGATGGATTTATTTTAATATTTTGGTTCGCACGTGGATTTAACTTTATCTGGTGGAGTCCGCGATTATTATTTTGGACTGTAGAATTGAGATGCCAGTTTTGATAAGTCCGGAGTGTATATAACATGTCTTTCAGCCTTCTAGGGGTCATGTCATTATATGTATTTCCATATTGGGTCTTTAAAGCATGTCGGATCTGGATATATCGGAAGAACATCTTGTTTGGCAGATTGTATTTGGCTTTGAGATCGTCAAAGGAAAGTAATGCACCATTATCAGTCATGTATCCCAGGTATTTGATATGATATTGTGCCCATATATTAGTGTTGGATGGTAAATGGGGTAGCTGTGGGTTACACCATAGGGGAGTATATATATAGTCATGATGGTAATTTCTGGGAAATTGTGTAAATGCTGCTTCCAAACTTGTACCATTGCTTTGGTTAGTTGTGATATGCTCTGTTTCCCATTGGTTCCTCGATATAGTACGGATTTTAGTGCTTTGTATGAGCCTACCATTTGTGCTTCTATTGTAGTGGCACAGTTTAGGGATGATGTGGTGGCCCACCAGCAAGCTGTTACCAGTTTCGTAGCTAGGTAGTAATGAAACAGATTAGATGCTGCAAGTCTTATCTGTGGAATATTGTAGGGTTGTGAGAGAAGTACAGGGGGTTGATGAAGCCCAGGATAATGTAGTGAGAGGGGTTGTTGCAGAAAGTCCTTTCAGCTTTAACGGCTTATAGTTATAAAGTGTCTATTTCCCCTTTAGTTATAGCATTCAATTTTTTAATCTGTTGTATATAAATACCTTTAGCATAGGCCTTTTGGGAGTCCCATACCATTTGGGGGGGGGGGAGCTGTCTCTGTGTTGATGTCAATATATGCTTTCAACTTATTCTCTACGGCCTTTGTTATCGAGTCTTGTTGAAGCCAAAATCTATGGAGCCTCCATATTTTTTTTATAGGAGAGGAGTTTGTCTCAATTTGTAACAAAAGAGGGGAGTGATCAGAGATTCCCCCTTGTAATATTTCAATCGAGATTGTTTGAGTCTCTGATTCTACTGTCCCAAGGGCAAGGTCTATACAGGACTTGGTATTATGAGTTGCAGAGTAGCAGGTGTATCTTTTTTAGTCTTGTGTTTCCTTCTCCAGAGGTCATATAGGTTAAAGGTAGAGGCCCATGTCAAAAGAGTATTATTTGGCTTTGCACTGGGGTATAATCTGTCTGTCTTTTCAGATAGGACTGCATTAAAATCCCCCATAAAAATAAGGGGCACATGTGTTAAGGACAGTACCTTATCCATAATGAGGGACAGCAGTGTTTCACTGACAAGGGAGGCATATATACATTCATAATAATATACGGTTTACCATGTAAGTTAAAAGACATAATGATTAAACGACCATCAGCATCAGATATTACCCTATTAAGTTCCTTGTTACCAGTATAGAAACTCCTCTGACATATGAGGAGTAGGAAGAGTGGTAAGAAACACCTATCCCAGGTTTCCTCATGGTGAGGATCTTATCAGATGAGTTTCTTAAAGTAGTATCAGATGGGGTTTGGTTCTGCGTATGGTCTTAAAGACCAGGCCTCTCTTTATTGGGTTGCCTCGACCTCTGACATTCCAGGAGAGAATTTTGATTTCCATCATTTTTGAGTCTGTAATAATAGGGCAGGGTGCTGGATCTCTGTGGAATCAAGGTTTAGATATTGCATCACATCCTCCAAAGAATAGTCTGGGGGGGCGGTTGTTCCTCAAATGTTACTGAAAAAGGTTGGGGGATGAAGAGATGACAGTAGAGCTGTATATTGCATGGGGGCATTTGTGCCATGTGCCCACCTACACTTTCCCAACGTGAGCAGGTTTTGTTCACAAAAACTGAAACATAACTGAATTGTATTGGGGGGGGGGACCTAAGGTATTTGAATAGTTCATTGGTTTAAAGGCTTAATGTAATTTCAAAATTTCCCAGTGTAATAGGTACATTTACCATAACTCATAGCTCATCTAGCTTGTGCTGGACTGGTTCCGGGGGTTGTGCTGGGGTTAATATAGCTTGTTGGGTTACCTCCTGCCTTTGCTCTTTAGTGCAGGGTAATGGATGATTAGGGGGATCTGAGTCCCTAGTGAATTTGCTAAGTGTCTGCATGGTCATCAGGCTTATCCGAGGTCTGTGCGGTTGCTCCGTTGGATTATCAGAATTTTGGGGTC
Organism: Xenopus laevis; assembly: GCF_017654675.1. Classification (NCBI taxonomy): domain Eukaryota; kingdom Metazoa; phylum Chordata; class Amphibia; order Anura; family Pipidae; genus Xenopus; species Xenopus laevis. The sequence goes on from NC_054380.1 coordinate 57,566,223, forward strand.
AAAATCTTTCTATTACTGTTGTTTACTTCAAAATTTAACCCTCTGCAGAATTTGGGTACTTCTGTTTCAGATGAGAATATATGGTGTGAACCCTATTCTGGCACTTACCAACATGTGGCTATATGGGTGATGCAAGGTTTTTTTGACAAACCAAACCTGTTGTTATATGTTCTTTGAACGAAAAGTGTAACCAGTGAATGATATATTCTAGGATTTTTATTATGTTTATTACAAAACTCAAGGATAGTAAGAGTAATGTTCAGGTACTGTGCAAACCAAACCTGCACTTTATCCTACTTAAAAAATAAGGATGTGATGCAAAGCACAGTACAATGCTACTCGGCTGAGAAAACAGAGGAACACCAGCATTCCAGAATATACCTAGATATTATAAATATGGTATAGCCATGTTATATCTATAATATTACTGTGTATTTTATATCTATAGTATCTATCAGACACAGGGAGGCACATTTATCAAGGTTTGAATTTCGAATTCATGTGAGTTTTTTAAAACACATGAACTTGAAATCGACTAATCTAAATGTATTAATAAAATCAAATTATTTTCCGCTCGGACGAATTGAGTGGACTCAAAAACTAGAAAAACTCGACTCAAATCTAAAAAAATTAGAATGTCAGGAAAGCTGCAAACATCACCAAATTGATCCCTGGACCTCCCTCATTGACTTATACAGTAATTTGGCAGGTTTTAGTTGGCGAATAGTTAAATTTGAGTTCGTAAAGGGCCAGAGTATGATAAATCTCGAAATTCGAATTAAAACTCAAATTGAGTTTGGATTATTCACAATTCGATATTTGAGATTTTTAATCCAAAAAAAATTTGAATTTTCACTTTGACACTTAATAAATCTGCTCCTTAGTGTATACTCTTTTGCAGTTGGTGAAGAAACGCAAAATCCACCACTGACACTTCGAATTCACTTGAATGGGAAACACATGACAGGACTTGAATTGGGGACATTAAAGAGGTTGTTACCATTAAGTTATCTCTCAGTATGCTATAGAATGGTAAATTCTAAGCAACTTTTCAATCAGTCTTTATTATTTATTTTTTATTTTATAGTTGTTTAATTATTTGATTTAAGATGGCCATAGATGTGCAAATTTTATTCTTTGTGCACCAAACATTTGTTTCAGTGTAACGATCTGCCATTAACCATTCAGATTAAAATAAGTAGGAAAAAAAAATCAGACTATGTTCTGGCCATTAATTGACAGACAGCAATTGTATAAAAGTTATGTCCCACAAAAGTAGTGACAGTCACCCATGGATGTCATCAGATCCAGATGCTAAAGCAAATTCTCTGTGTAAGGCTACAAATGTATTGTTATTGTCACTTTTTATTAACAATATTTCTATTCAAATTCTTGCCAATTCATATTCCAGTCTTATTAAAATAGCAATCAGATCCATCCTCCTACAAAGATGGTGCATTTGTTCCTGTGACTAAGGTTTGTACATTTTTGGATGGATCTGCTTTCTCTATTGTTGCACTTCTGCTGGATGCCAGACATATAGCATATATTTTGAACATCATACATAGTTTTGTATATCAGTAACACGGCTATGCAGGAATCCATATTACACATTGCAATTGTGTTCGTTTTTGCTTTGGTAGCAGTGTAATCTGTTTTTTAGTGCAAGCACTTTTATAAAACAGCATTTCCTGCCTGGCAGAAATGGGCAGGTTGCTAGTGTAAAGAGTGCTACTGCACTAAAAGAGATGAACATCCTGTTGGAAAAACAGGAAGCTCTGTTCTTACTTTCCCTGGAGAGAAATGATTTTAGCCATCCCTGGATACTAACAGCGTGTGGTTCAGCTCAGTGGCATAACTAGATGTTACTGGGCCCCACAGCAAATTAATTTTAGAGCCCCCAACATATCCAGAGATTGTCCTTTTTTATCAATAAATCTTGAAATTGCTCATCAATTAGGGCCTATACCCCCTGGGCCCCCCTGCAATCGCAGGGTCTGCTTCCTCTGTAGTTACGCCCCTGGTTCAGCTCGAAACCTATAAGAACCACCTGTCCCAACCCTCTCAGGTGATTAAGTCCATTGTTATCCCTGCCAACGATTCTCAACCTTGGACTGGGTCAGGCTTGGATTGAGAAGGGGTAGGTTATGGCCAGGAACTAGTAGTAAAATTCCCAAAAAGTGCATCACTAGTGGATTCAGAGCCTGAAGCAGGGGATTTAACTTGTCTCGTGAAAGAAATGTCCTTGTTTATTAATGATATGCTTGGTTAAGTGTGGGGCTGTTTAGCTTGGTCCAGGTTTGCTTATAGTCATTGTAATGTGGTAATTTAATTACTATATCCCATCCCTGTCAATAATTAGGGATGCACTGAATCCAGGATTCAGTTTGGGATTCGGTCAGGATTCGCCCTTTTTCAGCAGGATTCGGATTTGGCCGAATCCTTCTGGCCGGCCGAACCGAATCTGAATCCTAATTTGCATATGCAAATTAGGGATGGGGAGGGAAATTGCGTGACTTTTTGTCACAAAACATGGAAGTAAAATTTACCCCTTCCCACCCCTAATTTGCATATGCAAATTAGGGTCCGGATTCGGTTCAGTATTCTGCCGAATCTTTCACAAAGGATTCGGGGGTTCGGCCGAATCCAAAATAGTGGATTCGGTGCATCCCTATCAATAATACATTCTGATGATGATATATTATTGTTTTCATGATTCCATTTTGGCTGTAAATGGTGGTGCTATAACAGCAGCCGAGATTTTGATTACCCATATTCCATGGCTGAGGGACCCATACTTTAAAAAAAGAGTAAAAGCAACATGGCAAGAGTGACTAATTTTGAGCTTCAGGCATTACTTATGGGTGTTTATTAAAAAATGTACAAATTGTATTCCGGAATGTGGTTGTTTTTTCACCACAGGCATAGTTCAGTCATCCATAACCACATTTTTGTCATCCTTACTCTCGTTTTTCCAGTTAGGCTGGTTTTAACACAAATGTCACAATATAAAAGGTTTGAATGCATTCTGTAGCAGAACTAGTGTAAAATACTTTTGATTTTCTACTATATATCTAATAAAAGTATTAAAAGAAGATAAAAGAATTACATGCAACACCACAGCTGGGCTGAAGGTTAGTTTCTGAAGAACCTACAAAATGAGAAGTTTTGCCTAATGGACACTAGATGTCAGTATGATTCAACAGCCTTCCTCTCCCTCCGACACATCCCTCCCCCAGGTTCAGCGAAAGCGCTGGGTGTCAGGCAGTACAGAGTACAATGTGGAAGAGTTCGGAGAGAGTGCTGCTGGGTGTATGTCGGGAGTTGTGATCTCCTAACATTAGGCGGAATAGAGGGGTCATATTCCAATCTGAGGTTGTGAGAGGCTGACATAAAACTAGTTTAATGCATGTCTGAGGAGGAGACGTACCATTTCTCTTGTTTTAAGCCCATTGCAAACTTTGTGGGAAGTGGAAGGGAAGGTCGTAAGCAAGTCATGGCTCTGGGCAGGGGAGTCTGCTGGGTGCAGCCTGTGACTGGAATACTTGCCCTGCTCGGGATCTCAGTGACCATCCCACCCTTACTAGTGGCAGAGACCCTGGGTGAGTACTGTACTTTCTCTTCATATTGCTCAAGCGTGCTTCTAACTGCGAGCATGGGCCACTCATAGGAGCAGGGCTTGCTGTCTATGGTTGTACTAGTGGTGTGGGAGAGCCCTGTCGGACTTATTCAATTTCGTCACTTTTGGGAACTCGAGCAACTAACCAGGAACTCACTTTAGTAACTACCGCAGGTAATTATAATAAGTGCAAATCTCTAATTGGTTATTATGTGTTACTGCACTGTAAAGGAGCCCAGTGTGGCATTGTGACTGGTATATATACACTGTGTCCTGGTTACTTACTTGGGGGTTTTATATAGTGTGTGACAGTACTATAACCTAGTGGGGGGAGCAGTGGTGTAACTAGAGATCACTGGGCCCGCAGCAAATAATTTTTCAGGCCTACTAGATGCAGGCCCATATTCATATATATACACATTTTTGGGAGCAGCCCTTGAGTGCCTTTATATTTGAAAAAAATTTCAAAATAAAGTTTTTAAAAAATCATCGCAGAGACTTACTACTGAAATCTGGTGGTGCAGCTGGGAAGGGTGATGGGTACAGGGACCAATTCAGAGCAGTGGAAGTGACATCATGTGCACCATGTGCGTGACATCATTCTGAACATCAGGGGGCGTTGAGGTTGGGAGGGTGAGGTTGACCTGTTTTACCAATATTTATTGAAATTGTATATGAATTAAGGCCTCATGTGGCCCTATACCTTCTGCCCCCCTGCAGCTTCAGGGTCTGCTTCCTCTGTAGTTACCCCCCTCCGAGGGGACACAGTGTGTGACAGTGCTATAATCTAGTGGGGGATACAGTGTGTGTGACAGGGCTATAACCTAGGGGGGAGACAATGTATGTGACAGTGCTGTAACCTAGTGGGGGATACAGTGTGTGTAAATTCAGAAAATAATTGCTTTAAAAAGCAATTGAGTTTTATGTGCATGGTAGATGTGTGTTAATGTAAGATGGTTTGTATACTGACTATGTGATATGTGATTGGTCAGTATGCTTATAAATTGCAATGCACGAACATGGAGAGCTCAACCTAATCCCAACACACTAGTTGTAAGTGTAGGGTGCTTATCCGGAAGACCCTTCCCTCGCATAAGGGTCAATGGGTAAATGACAATAGAAATTCAGATGCACACCTGTTAGTTGCAATTGTGTCCAAACAGTGATTTATTTGAAGCCCAAAGTATGCATCAGGTTGCCCCTTTGTGATGTATACTTTGGGCTTCAAATAAATCATCGTTTGGACACAATTGCAACTAACAGGTGTGCATCCGAATTTCTTTTTCTTATAAATTGCAGTGAACAAGCCTATGATAACACTTAGCATTCTATTCTGTATACTTTGTATGAAAAAAAAAGTTCATGGTTACCTAATGGCAGGAACTGTAATTAATCTTTTCTGATTATAATTAAGGAAATAATAGCATACAGTTTTTGTTTGAGTGATTGTTACCTGAAAATGCAGACACACATTTTTTTTTAAATTTAAACATGTGCCATATTCTAAAGAATTCCCCTCAGTTACGTCAGTGATCCCAGGTACCAGGAAAGGAATCCGCCTGTCACAGCTGATAGTGTCCAAAAATGCATCATACCATATCAGCGGTGACAGGTAGTTCCATGATATGCGGCATAGGAGGTTTCATACATTTCTGAACTGGTACAGCAAGGTGTGACATTAGTATTAAAGCATTATTCTCCATATTACAGAAATACTCCTTAACCAGAAAATTCCAGATATATATTTTTAGTTTTTTTAAAACCTTTTGCCCCTTTCCTAAGTCATCATGATAGATTCAGTTCAGTTACATCCTGCTAATTGAGATTCATAGCTGAGCCGGACTGGAATCACCCTTATTTATTTATTTATTTTTTAGTTGGTTGGCCAGCTCTACTCTTTGAGTGCTGTTAGATTGCCATTGTGTCTGGAAAATTACACTTCTATTTACATTCACTAGCTCAAATGGCACTCAAATAAGTGAGCATATGAAGAAGTGGTATTATAGTTTGGTTGCCCTATTTTTGACCTATGGTGGACTTTGCCTCATGTGGATCCCTTACAAGGTGCAGAGAAGAAATCTCCACTTGCTAACGGCAGTCACCAAATTGGAAAAGATTACTTTCTGTTTTCTATTTATGACAGTTTTTCTAATATTGAAGTTTAGTTTAATTTTTCACCTTGCCCACTCTTTAGGGTGGTGGCACACGCTGCTACTTGGGGAGATTATTCGGCCAGCGTCAAATCGTCTCTTCTTCTGGCGACTAATCTCCCCGAAATGCCTTCCTGCCGGCTAGAATGTGAATCGCCGACGGGATGGCACTCGGATCAATTCGGCTTTCCCAAGTGCAACTTTGGTCGACTTAAAAACAAAGCGATCTGAGTGCCATCCTGCCGGCGATTTACATTCTAGCCAATGGAAGGCATTTCGGGGGGGGCAGTCGACCGAAAAAGAGGCAATTTGTCACTGGCCGACTAATCTCCCCAAGTGGCAGAGTGTGCCACCACCCTTAACTGTTTAAATTGATACATTTAGTCAATTCATTTGTTATCTTTGTTCCTGCTGAAAAGAATCCCTGAGCTTCATTAAAGGCAGCTGTTAAAATTGATACTATACAGTAGTTGCTAATATTCTACAGATACTGCTGAGAAATGTATCAACTAATTGCATCAAATAAATGTACCAAACAGTTTAGAATGCTCCTGGATCACTGAGCTGCCAGACTGAAACTCTGAGACAGGAACATTAAACTTTAAACTTGAATTGCGGGAAAGCGATAAAAAATGGAAAGCAGTTGAAAAAAGTCTTTGTTTATGGCGAACAATTTGAAAAAACTTAACTGAAAAGAGTGTTGTTAGGTGTGAACAACCCCTTTAAAGCAACCAAAGTGACCTCATGTGACACTACTTAGAGACTGATAATACTGTGCAGAATTCTTGTGTGAGACTATGCCTTGAATTACAGTATATTCCGGTGAAGTGAATGGGCTGAGACTTACTCTGTCGGCACTATTTCGGTGGCACCAAATATTCACGAGTCACTTTTTTTAATCTTGATACCGTTCTGTGGGCCAAAAGGTTCATGTCCCAAACAGCTGATTTCAGGTTTTGAGCTTTTGTTTGTCCTCCCATTTCTGTATTGTAAAAGCATGGAAATGTCTTCTACTGTTTTGTATACTTTTTGTACTACACATATAAAAGTATGCATTCATGTACTAAATAAATCCATTTACAGTATTTGGTAAACTGGGCTTTAAAATATAAAACTATTATATTTTGACATGAGAAAGTATGCTGAAGGAATGTAGTGTTCTCTTTCTTTAGGTCTGGTGTGTGAATCAAAAGACTTTATACAGCACTGTAGGGACTGGTTTGCTATGGAACTAGTAAATTATTATCCTGTTAACTCTAAAGAATTTGCAACTAACATGTGTAAATGTAATTTCTGTCTTTATCTTGATGGTATAGAATAAACAGGAACTTTGTTTTTAAAGTCCCAGACATGTATTGTCATATTTTCCATGGTGTCTGTGCCTGTTGCTTTATCCTGTTATTAGCACGTGTTAATCAAATTTTTGACTTTCTCTAATGGTATAGAATACACAGGAATTTGAGTCCCCGGACATTGATTTTCATATTTTGCTCTTGTTTCGGTTCCTGTTGCTGTAGCTGCTTTGTATCTGCTGAACCTATTATTGTTTGAGAGATAACATTCCACTGCTCACATCATACCGACTGCTAAATATATCCATAGGATTTCCTGTCTGTTGTCCTACTATATGTTACACTAACAGTATCTTATGCTTCAAATGGCAACAACAATGTACAATGTACTGTTGTTCTTTATGGAAATAATTCTATAGTTTACTATAGTTTTATTTTTCCCCTTACTAAAACAGCATTTTTTCCCCTTTGTCAAGTAAAGTTTTGTTTGATTAAGTGTAATTAAGAATGGAAGCTATATAACCTAACAGAATTATTACTCTGAAAATGCTAGTGCTTTTTGTGAGAACTGAGAACATAGAAAGCTGAGTTACCACTTTGCAAAATGCCTTCCTGTTGCACCTACAACATTGCGTAATGATATTATGAACTCATTTAAATTGGTGTCTTGCTGGAGGGTGGCCAGCTGGCACACACAAAGCTGACTTTAGCATTTTCTGGGTTTTGAATGGCATTTAAGCTTTCTGATCCTCAGAAAACGAAACACAACATGCTCCACTGGTTTTACACTGATCTTGTTTCTTTCTAAATTCTTCCTTACTTGGCTTGACTGATTCCCTTATTGGGAGGCGCTCTTCTGTCACATGTTGGCTCTTAACCACAATGTATATGTGCTGCAGGGTGCCAAAGGCATTTGCACTTGTACTAAGCAGCAATACATGCTTTGACAGTAGCAGCAGGTTTTTTTTTACTGTTGGACTGGTGTTTGACCAGACTAACTGACTTAAAATAATTTTATATTATAGCCAGAGCTATAAAAAACAGACACATACATTATCATGAAACACCACTGCAGGAAAGTTATATGCTTCCCAAAGTATTGTTCTTTTTAAAATTGCCTTTTCTTTAGTGACAATGGCAATAACAACTTTTTATACAGCAGCAAATGTCATCCTTCTGCATATGCATTTTCTGTACATATAATATGACAGCCATGATTATTACTCAAATTTAGGGAAATAATTGTAGCACAAAAAGAAACAAGAAATATTTTATTGTTCAGATTCCTATGAGAAAAAAATATTTATAGTTAGGGGCCGATTCACTAACTTCGAGTGAAGGATTCGAAGTAAAAAAACTTCGAATTTCGAAGTGTTTTTTGGGCTACTTCGACCATCGAATGGGCTACATCGACTACGACTTCGAATCGAAGGATTCGAACTAAAAATCGTTCAACTATTCGACCATTCGATTGTCGAAGTACTGTCTCTTTAAGAAAAAACTTCGACCCCCTAGTTCGCCATCTAAAAGCTACCGAACTCAATGTTAGCCTATGGGGAAGGTCTCCATAGGCTTTCCTAAATTTTTGTGATCGAAGGATATTCCTTCGATCGTTGGATTAAAATCCTTCGAATCGTTCGATTCGAAGGATTTTATTGTTCGATCGAAGGAATTATCCTTCGATCGTTTGATCGCACTATTTGCGCTAAAATCCTTCGACTTCGATATTCGAAGTCGAAGGATTTCAATTCCCAGTCGAATATCGAGGGTTAATTAACCCTCGATATTCGACCCTTTGTGAATCGGCCCCTTTGCTTGCCAACCAACTATTTCCTCTGAGACAGAGCAGGTTTCATTATACTGTAATCATCATGCTTATAATCAAATAGTCTGGGATAGACAGCACTGACTCACCTGTTATTAGTCAGCGGGCAGCTGTAGGCCATTGTGCTTTATTCTTATTTTAGACTTAGAATTAGTAGAGCAGACAATCTTCCCACTATATGCATAAAGTTACATAGTATACTAGCCTAAAGTAGATTTAGTAAAGGGCGAAGTGACTAACGTTAGCGAAAATTCGCCAGCGTGACACCATTTTGTTATTTTGCTGATGTACTAATGGTCGCTGGCATAACTTCGCTAGCGAAGGAGATAGACTCTAGCGCTAATTCGCTCCCTTATGCCTGGTGAAGTTGCGCTTTGGTGAATGGACGTAACTACGCAAATTCACTAAGATGTGGATTTTACTGAACGTTACCTCTTGTGCCAGACTTGCCTTCGCCACCTCAGACCAGGCGAAGTGCAATAGAGTAGATAGGAGTTGAAAATTTTTCTAAGTCCCAAAAAACGCTGGCGACTTTTCATTTTTCAGGGTGATAGGCTTCAAAAGATCATAATTTTTTTTCTGGGGTAACCGGCTTTCCCCCTACATTTCCTAACATATGGCACATAAACTATACACTGAGCTCATATGTAGGACAATATACCAACTCTATTTTATTTCATTAAGATTTCCTGGGCTTGTGTAGTGTAGTGTAATGTATTGGCTGCAACATATATGTCCATTCAACTGTAACTTCCCGCCGTATGCAAATTATGCAACGCTAGCGCAACTTCGGATTTTAGTGAATTAGCATTGTCCTGGCGAATCTACGCCTGGCGAAGTGTTGCAACTGAGGTTAGTGAATTTGCCCCTTAGTGTCCCAAACACCTACTCATTCAAACATTTCAGTGGGAGCATCCACACTAGGTCAATTATTAGGCCAAGCCTTTTAGATCAGAGATTAAACATCAATGAAAAACCCCTGTTGATAGCACCCAGATATTTCAGACTGTTAACACACAAAACAATTTCACTCCTAGGGAAGAGCAAGGTGAGGGGAGGGGCTGTGATATAGTGCCTCATGAAAAGCTACACTGGGTAGTGAAACCGCTTTTGAGAAGTGAAAACCCCTGTGGAAGAGGGGCCCCTCTGTGATCCTGTGCACAGAAGTCTCCCAGGAATTGTCTCTCCCCAGGTGCATAATGAGGGAATCTGAGAGATATGCTGCTCGTTGGATGTAATTAGACGGAGGTCTTAATGGAAGTTACATTGGTGTATGGAACAGTTGACATTTAAAATCAAGTTGATCTCTATCACATCTGCGATGGCAGATAAGTATTGGCACTACATAACATGATCTTATTTAATATGCTGTGAAGCACTGAACTCATACGGATACGAGCAACACACTGATCTTATACTGAAGTATTTCGGATATCAATATAAGTGCCATAATGGGAGTTATTTTAAAAATAAAAGACCAATTTTGGTATGCAAGACATTATTTGTGACTTATACTAACACTCACTCTTGAGGAAGCAATTTCAATTGCAATGGTGCATACATAATTAGTCTGCAGCTAATGCATCTCTCCTTGAAATCTTTTCATTATATCAAGCATACAAGTGTGTTTTAATAACTATGTGTTGGCATGGTTAACTAATAAAATTGTTATTTTAATTATATTCAATATTAGCAATCATCAAGTATCTTATTATCTGGCTTTTGGCTGTTGTGTTTTTTTGTTTTACAAAACAATTTTACTCCATAGAAAAGAGCGAGATGGGGGGCTGTGATATAGTGCATTGATTACTATAAACTCTAGATTCACTGTGGTGATCCAAAATAGACTAAGGAACAAATTACGTGCTACAAAATTAAGATAGGGTACTAGATACTGTATATGATACAGAAGTATGTCAAGTATTACAATATTATTCTGCAAATCTCGCTGCCGCTACCATTAACTGGGCTAGTGGTATAAAGTAGTGCATATATTGGACACACATTTACTATATTATTGCATGTAAAGGTTTAATGCATGTATGTTTTGTTATTTATTTTGCATATAAAAAGTTTTATTTTGTTTTGGCCTGCTATTTAAATCACAAGTGTAAATACTGTATAGTTTGGGCTGGGTGAAATATTAACATGTGCATGCTGTTGGTTCACCTTAAAATTAGCTTGTAGTATGAGTGACCCCAGATAGCATTTTCGGTCCCTTGCCAGAAAGTAGAAAAGTAGAAAAGCTATTTATTTGGAAAAAAACACATTTTCTTAAAATAAGTCCATTTATAACATCCTAAATGTATTTAAAGGTGAACTTCTCCTTGGGTATATTAGTGTGTGCTACAGCACTGAAGCAGTTTAGCTTGGAGTGCCTGAACAACTGTGACTCACCTTGGTCACATTCAGACCACCGGCAGTCATTCCATCAGTGCTGATGGTGGGTTGTTTGATAACTTCAGAAGTGGAGGCAATTTGGCTGCTGTCAGACCATGGGGGAAAGTATAAAAAGGCTTTGTGTGTCTGAGGTGATGCTGTGTAAACTACAAGGGGGGGTAGTCTTGGGATGATCAGCTTCTTTCCTTTTTATAACGTAATCTGAAAAGGATTTCCTGAGGTTTTGTTTTTGCTCTAAGAATCAGCCACAGGAATTTGTTCACAGTTGGCTATTTAATTCATGTTGAGTAAAGAAGGTGAGCAGTATAAAAGGATTTATGAGGCCTTTTAATGACCCAATCAACATATTTTGTCTGAAATAAATTTGTGTAACTAAGTTATACAAGATTATGAAGAAACTTAAATTTGCCTTTTGGTTGAAATTTTGTAGTGGCAGGATATCTAGGACTTTTAAAGAGATAGTCATATTAACAAGCAGCATTTATACTTGTTTAGAATCTACTAATCTTGCCCAAATATCAACATTTCCTGGTGTGCTTTTTTCTGGAGGACACTGATTTAATTGTTTGAGAAAGCCATGTCACAGTACACTTCCATGTACTGTATTTCTTATGACTTGTGCCCCCCCCCGACCAAGTTAGGTTTTTAAACCCCGTAAGACATACTGTACTTGACTGATGAAAAGCTTCATGCTTTGTGGCTGCATCCTTATTAATACCTCTGTCTGAAATATACCAGCTCTGTTATTTTCTGTTATCTTTCCTTTGCCTGCCACTGTTTCTTTTTCCCTGATTACTTATAGTCTTTCCGTCATTTTCTTTCATCACACCCATTTACATTTTCACAAACACACTTACACATACAGACCACCTCCTTGGGCAGAGTGCTATGGTACATTTAGAGAGGAGTCAGTAACTATGGAGTGGGCAGATTTGTTTGTATGGGCTCATCCTGTGTATCCATGTGTATTGTGTTAAATAAGGGATCTATATCCCCTTTTGTTCAAGAGCCAAAAACCCTGGTCCTATTGCAGCAACTAGTTGGATATCTGTTTTTGTCCTATTGATTTCCCCTCTACCAAATTGCCTTCCTCTTCTATCCTTGGTTCCCACTTTTTTTTTTTACTCCCCCCATCTCTTTATTGTTTTCTTTTATAATTCTCAATCCAATCACTTCCTTCTCACATCTAATGCTTTTTATCTCATCTCCATCTTTTTGTCTGACTTTCTGCCATTGGATTACCACTTTTGAGCTCCTTGTTTCTCTCCTTGTTTAAACCGTATAAAAGTTTGTAAAATGAAAGTAAACGCCTGAGAAACTCTTCAAAATGCATGAATTATTTTTTTTTTGTAGTAAATACAGTATACTATTGAAAGCTGTTACTGTCTGCACTTTTTCTATTCTTTGCACCCCTGCCTTTTAACTACATGTACAAAACCTGTGAAGGAGACATTTGAGAATAACAGAAGCATGCAAGGCATGGGCTATAGAAGTACTGATTAGTGATATTTGGTTTTGATAGTAGTCCGAACCAGCAGTGCAAGGAATAGCAAAGGACAGTAAGTAGATTTGCAAATAACTCTAAAGTAATTGAACATTATGCAAACTTTTATATGGTTTGAACAAGAAGAAAAATGAGGAGGTGTACTTTCATTGTATTTGGAAAATTCACTAGTCTCCTTTAGGGAGAGGCACCCCAAACTATTACTGATTACTTTATTAATGTTATGGTTGCCATGTGTGTATTGGACCATTGACCGTTATTTCATGCTGAATTGTGTCAGTTTAAAAAAATTATTTTAGTGTAATGGCACACATGGGGCTTCAAGCCAGAGTTTTTAGGCAGCACAGAAGTTGGCTTACATTGTATTTTCCTGTAAACTCCAGAGTTTCCAGGTAACTATTGCCTGAAAGCAACGGAAAAATCTGTTTTTGAGCTGCTTAAATACAGGTTAATGCGTACAGTACCTGAAAACACGCCATGTGCCTTTGCCTGAAAGGGGTCGAGAACTTTTAATATGATGTAGAGAAATTAGCAATATCGATACATTTATAGCCTTATTTTGCTTTTTAGAAGGGGTCAGTGACAACCATTTGAAAGTTACAAAGAATCAGAAGAAAAAGGCAAACAACTATAAAACTATAAATAATAAATAATGAAAACCGATTGAAAAGTTGCTTAAAATCGGCCATTCTAAATCATGCTAAAAGTTACCACCCTTTCAATAGTGAACCACCCTTTCAATAGGGATTACAAGGTCGGTGGGGTAAATCCACAAAAATATTTGATGCATTGGAAAACCAGATTATGATTTCTTTGATAAAGAACATCTCATAGGGTTGGATTACAATGCAATGGCCTGTGCTCTTCTGGGTGTGTAATGCTAGGTGATTTCTCACTTCGGGTTTCTGCATCCACAATATGACTTTACCCTGTACACGGGTGTTCTTAATATGTTAATATTTATTGTCAACAGTGTTCCTATCCTAGAGGAGGAAAGATGTTAATAGTAAATATTTTTTTTTATCTGCAAAACCAGTGCACTCCGATATCCTTTTACTTTGAATTGACTTGTTGGGTTATTCATGTTTACACATACAAATACTCTGGCAAAACATTAATTTCCCTGACACAGTCCTTCAGTCAGTTCCTGTTTACCTTCTTATCTCTGAAGGGTTAGGTTGACAGTGGCGTTGTTTTTCCTGGAATTATCTTAGGTGAAATTAGATTTTTTTAATGGTCAATATATTTTAGTTCAGCTTCCCCTGTATTTTCTTGTGCCGCACAGGTCACATTGTTACATCTAATAAAATATGCTTCTGCCACTCCTGTATTTGTTCATGCAAGGTATGGTTGCCAATGGGGATCATGTCATGACAAGACTAGCTCCGTCTTCTTTATTGATTGTTAAATTAATAAGAAAATAACTCCTCAAATGTAATGTATTTATAATAATATTAAAGCATAGGAAAAAAGTTATCAAATATCTGGGGAATCTTGAAGGATATATATATATATATATATATATATATATATATATATATATATATATATATATATATATACTGTATATATATACATATCTATATCTATCTATATCTATCTTTCTATCCATGACAGTCAGAAAACATTTTCACTAATTGATGCATTTATGATGATTTTATGATGATCAGTGGAGTGGTATTTCTCAGCTCTGCTTAGCGGCAGCACCAAGCACTATCACCCTTCCAAAATCACAAAATTGCATCCTTATTTTTATTGTTTAAATATATTAGGTGTATGTTCTTGTTGGACCAACTGATACATTTTTAACATCTGGTTCCTGTAGAGTCGGATTGCTGAGTGTTTAGTGTTACTCAACATTGAACACTACCTGTGATTCTTTGCTTATTTTAATGTTTTTAACCTGTTAATACATGTTGTCAGCAGGGGATGGATGTGGACATGTAATGCTGTATGAAGAGAGTGGGACTCTAGCATCCAAGAATTACCCTGGAACATACCCCAACCAAACACTTTGTGAAATAACCCTTAAAGTTAAAACTGGCAAAAACCTCTATATTATGCTGGCAGATGTTGACATAGAATCAAGGGACTGTGAATCTGCGTATCTGAAAATCTTTAAAGGAACCTCATCTGAGGAGATAGGTAAGTTGAAACATTATGATGTGAGCAGAATAGAACTTTGTACCCAGATATATAAAGTGCAACTGTGAGTGACCAAGTAATTTCTTTCTTTATTATTGACTCCTTTCTTGCCAAATCTGACTGATCAGAACAATATGGAGCAAGCAAGTGTGTAAAAACTGGCCAAAACTACGCCTGAGCAGCATGCAAAGCTGGTGAAAATACCTGAAGTTGCACTTACAGTACTGCAAAAGTTGTTTTGGAAGACATTAAAACGTAGGGATTGAATGCTTGTGAAACCAGGACTATGTTTTTTTAAGCATTTCTGTAATGTCACAGTAAAAAAAAGCTAATTCTGAGTTTCTGAGGCTTATGCTAGTGAGCTGAAGGATATAAGTTTAATATTTTCTGCTAATTTGTGTAACGGACCCGAAGGCACAGTAATAGTGTAGACCAAAGAGGAGACCAGACCAGGTTCGAGGTACAAAAGGGTTTATCCAAAGAATCGTCAAAATACAGGCAAAAGGTCAGACCAGGCAGAAGACAAGCAAAATCGAAGAACAGGCAGGAATCGGTACACAAGAATCAAAATAGATAATAACACCCAGGAACACTGTAGCAGGAACCTATAGTTGGGCAAGGACTGGAAGGGGAAGTGAGTTTAAGTAGTCCCTGGGTTGGCGCCAAATTTTGACGCGCTTGCGTCAGACGCAGACGCCAGCGTCCCCACGCTGACGTCTTGACGCCGGCGCCCGATTTTGACGCCGGCGTCCATTCCGTCGCCGACGACCAATCCTGGACTGGGAAGGAGATGAGGTCATAGACCTGTGCCCGGCAGGAGCCATGTGGTGAGGCAGGCGGTCGCCATCTTGGACGCCATCTTGAAGACTTGGAGTAGATTCCATTACAGTACCCCCTCCTTAGGGGGGCCTCAGGACCACCGAGTCTAGGGGAGAGAGGGAATAATTTATGGAATCTACGAACCAAGATGGGCGCATGGACATCTGAGCTCCTGACCCAGGAGCACTCTTCGGGACCGAACCCCTTCCACTCGATGAGATATTGAAGAGTGCCCCTGGAAAGACGAGAGTCCAAAATCCTCTTCACTTCGAATTCCTGGTGATTGTCAACCAGGACTGGAGCTGGGGGAGAAGAAGAAGAAGAAAGAGACACAGCAGGCTTAAGGAGAGAGACATGGAAGACATTCGGGATCCGCATCTCTGGGGGAGTTGAAGACGAACCGCCACCGGATTGATGATTTCAATGACAGGATAGGGACCGATGAATCTGGGACCAAGCTTTGGGGTAGGAATCTTCAGGCGGATGTTACGGGTGGAAAGCCAGACCTTATCACCAGGAGCATAGGGCGGAGCAGGAATCCTCTTCTTGTCGGCAAACCTCTTTTGGATCAGAGAGCTCTTCTGTAGATTAGAGGCAACAGCAGCCCAAATCGCCATCATGTGGGCAGCCTGGTCGTTGGCGGCAGGAACATTGGTGAGGAGAAGATCCTGGGGAAACGCTAATGGATTCTGACCGTAGACACAGAAGAAAGGGGACTGATGTGATGAAGAATGCAAGGCGTTGTTATGGGCGAACTCAGCCCAGGGAAGGAGATCCGACCAATCGTCTTGGCACAGGGAAACATGGCAGCGAAGAAATTGTTCCAACGCCTGGTTCACTCTCTCAGCAGCTCCATTGGATTGCGGGTGATAGGCAGAAGAAAATTGTAAAGAAATGTTGAGAGCTTTGCATAAGGATCTCCAAAACCTAGAGACGAATTGTGAGCCACGGTCAGAGACGATCTCGGCAGGAAACCCATGGAGACGAAAAATATGATGGATGAAAAGCTTGGAAAGTTCAGGAGCAGAGGGAAGTTTGTGGAGGGGAATGAAATGAGCCATCTTGCTAAACCTGTCAACGACAACCCAGATGACAGTGTGACCGGAGGAGACAGGCAGTTCCACAATAAAATCCATGGCAAGATGAGTCCAAGGACGAGATGGAATAGGTAATGGAAGAAGGAGTCCTTTAGGGGGAGAATGTCCAGACTTGGAAATGGCACAGATGGTACAAGAAGAAACAAAGTCTTTGACGTCTTTCTTCATGGATGGCCACCACACCAGGCGAGAAAGGAGTTCGGTAGTCTTCTCTACTCCGGGATGACCAGCCTGTTTAGAACTGTGAGCCTGGGATAGAATAGACTGGCGACAATCAGGAGGAACAAAGGCAACCACTAGAGGAATATTGTCCGGAGCAGAAGCTTGAGCGGAAAGGATTTGCGAGGCCAAGGAGGGAAATAGGGCAGCTATGATCTTGGAGGAAGGCACAATGGTTCAGGATCTTCGGAACAGGGAACTTCAGGATAAAACTTCTAGACAAAGCATCAGCCTTTCTATTTCTAGAGCCAGGACGAAAGGTGATGACGAAGTTAAAACGGGAGAAGAATAGTGACCATCTGGCTTGTCGAGGATTCAAACGTTTGAGGGACTGGATAAATTCGAGGTTCTTATGGTCTGTAAAGATGGTCACGGGAATGGAGGATCCTTCCAGTAAATGTCTCCACTCCTCCAGGGCGAGTTTCACTGCCAATAACTCACGATTCCCCACATCGTAGTTCTGCTCGGAGGAGGAAAACTTCTTAGAGAAGAATGCACAGGGATGCAATTTCCCATCCAAGGAAGATCTCTGTGACAAGACAGCTCCAGCTCCCACATCTGAGGCGTCGACTTCGAGGAAGAAGGGAAGAAGAAGATCAGGGTGTCTGAGAATAGGTGCAGAAGAAAAGGCAGTTTTCAGGGATTCAAAGGCTTCCAGGGCTGGAGGAAGCCAGTGTTGTGGCTTACCCCCTTTGCGGATGAGGGCCAGGATAGGAGAGATTTTGGAAGAGAAACCTTTAATAAACTGTCTATAATAGTTGGCAAAGCCAATAAATCTCTGGATAGCCTTGACACTTGTGGGGAGGGGCCAATCAAGAATTGCTGAAACCTTGGCTGGATCCATCTTGAAACCCTGCTGGGAGATGATGTACCCAAGAAAAGGGATGGAGGACACTTCAAACGAACACTTTTCCAATTTAGCGAAGAGATTATTCTTTCTTAGACGAAGAAGAACTTCCTTCACTTGGGAGCGATGCTCGTGGAGATTTTTGGAAAAGACAAGAATGTCATCCAGATAGACAACAACACTTTGCCCCAACAGGTCTCTGAATATATCATTCACGAACTCTTGGAAGACCGCGGGGGCGTTACATAGTCCAAATGGCATGACTAGATATTCATAATTAGAGATGTCGCGAACTGTTCGCCGGCGAACTTGTTCGCGCGAACATCGGGTGTTCGCGCTCGCCGGAAGTTCGCGAACGTCGCGCGACGTTCGCCATTTTGGGTTCGCCATTGTTGGCGCTTTTTTTTGCCCTCTCGCCCCAGACCAGCAGGTACATGGCAGCCAATCAGGAAGCTCTCCCCTGGACCACTCCCCTTCCCTATAAAAACCGAAGCCCTGCAGCGTTTTTTCACTCTGCCTGTGTGTGCTGAAGAGATAGTGTAGGGAGAGAGCTGCTGCCTGTTAGTGATTTCAGGGACAGTTGAAAGTTTGCTGGCTAGTAATCGTTTTGATACTGCTCTGTTATTGGAGGGACAGAAGTCTGCAGGGGTTTGAGGGACATTTAAGCTTAGGTAGCTTTGCTGGCTAGTAATCTACCTTCTACTGCAGTGCTCTGTATGTAGCTGCAGTGGGCAGCTGTCCTGCTTCTGATCTCATCTGCTGACTGCTGCAATAACAGTAGTCCTTGTAAGGACTGCTTTTATTTATTTTTTTGTTGTTTTACTACTACTACTACTACTACTACTATAAGAGCCCAGTGCTATTAGTCTAGCAGTGTTGGGGAGTGGGACTGGTGTGCTAATCTGCTGCTCCTAGTAGTTCAGCAGCACCAACTTTAATTTTTTTTTTTTAATATTCATTTTTTTTTTATTTTACTTTTTTTTATTTTACTACCGCTGTAGTAGTGTATAAGTTGACCTTTTAGGCATTATTTGCCCTGTAGGCATTATTTGCACAGTGTTTTCTTCAACCCGCCATCTAGCTGTGTGACCTTGTTCACATTCTGTCTAAATATCCATAATATTACCGTCTCCAGAAAAAACACCGGAGTGACTTTTTTCAAGCAGCCATAATATATTTTACGTAATCCGTATCCACCGCTGTAGTAGTGTATACGTTGACCTTGTAGGCATTATTTGCACAGTGTTTTTGGCCGCAGCCACTGAAGCACAGAGGCCAGAAAAAATATGCCATATAAATGCTGAAAATAGTCATTTTTTGCCATACGTTGACTCAACGTATATGGCAAAAAATGACTATTTTCAGCATTTATATGGCATATTTTTTCTGGCAACTGTGCTTCAGTGGCTGCGACCAAAAAAATGCATATTTTCTGCATTTATATGGCATAATTTTTCTGGCCTCTGTGCTTCAGTGGCTGCAACCAAAAAAATTTATATTTTCAGCATTTATATGGCATAATTTTTCTGTCAACTGTGCTTCAGTGGCTGCGACCAAAAAATGCATGTTTTCTGCATTTATATGGCATAATTTTTCTGGCCTCTGTGCTTCAGTGGCTGCAACCAAAAAAGTTTATATTTTCAGCATTTATATGGCATAATTTTTCTGTCAACTGTGCTTCAGTGGCTGCGACCAAAAAAATGCATATTTTCTGCATTTATATGGCATAATTTTTCTGGCCTCTGTGCTTCAGTGGCTGCAACCAAAAAAATTTATATTTTCAGCATTTATATGGCATAATTTTTCTGGCAACTGTGCTTCAGTGGCTGCGTCCAAAAAAACTGGGCAAACAATGTCTACAAGGTCAACGTATGGCGAAAAATGACTATTTTCAGCATTTATATGGCATATTTTTTCTGGCAACTGTGCTTCAGTGGCTGCGTCCAAAAAAACTGGGCAAACAATGCCTACAAGGTCAACGTATGGCAGTTGTTTAAAGAGAACAGCAGATTACTAGCCAGCAAAGCTACCTAAGCTAAAATGTCCCTCAAATCCCTGCAGACTTCTGTCCCTCCAATACAGAGCAGTATCAAGCAGATTACTAGCCAGCAAACTTACTATCATCTGTCCCTGAAATCACTAACAGCTCTCCCCCTACACTATCTCTTCCAAGCACACACAGGCAGATTTTTCAGATACATTTTTGCCCTTGATCCCCCTCTGGCATGCCACTGTCCAGGTCGTTTCACCCTTTAAACAACTTTAAAATCATTTTTCTGGCCAGAAATGTCTTTTCTAGATGTTAAAGTTCGCCTTCCCATTGAAGTCTATGGGGTTCGCGAACCGTTCGCGAACCGCTCGCGTTTTTGCGCAAGTTCGCGAATATGTTCGCGAACTTTTTTTCCGACGTTCGCTACATCCCTATTCATAATGCCCATCTCGGGTATTGAAGGCGGTCTTCCATTCGTCCCCTTCACGAACTCTAATGAGGTTATAGGCACCCCGAAGATCCAGCTTGGTGAAGATCTTGGCCCCTCTTAACTGATCGAAGAGTTCGGAGATTAGGGGGAGAGGGTAACGGTTTTTAATGGTGATTTTGTTTAACCCCCTATAGTCGATGCATGGTCGCAGACCTCCGTCCTTCTTTTCGACAAAGAAAAATCCAGCACCAGCAGGGGAGGAAGAAGGCGGATGAAGCCTCTTTGGAGATTTTCCTGAATGTAGGTCTTCATGGCAGCCGTCTCAGAGGGGGAAAGAGGATAGGTGCGACCCCGGGGAGGCATGGAACCAGGAAGAAGTTCGACTGGACAGTCATAGGGTCGATGAGGAGGAAGAATCTCTGCAGAGCCCTTATTGAAGACGTCAGCAAAATCTTGATAGATGGACGGAAGGGTCAACTTGGGAGAAATAGAAGAAACCTTGATAAGGGGCACAGCAGGCAAACAGTTCTGTTGGCAATAGGGGCTCCAGCGGGAGACTTGAGCAGAGGTCCAGTCAATGACTGGATTATGGTACACAACCAGGGGAGCCCAAAACAAGTGGAGTTGAAGGGCAGTCGATGATTAGAAAGGCCAATCTCTCCAGATGCATGGTGCCCACTCTAAGAGAAAGTTTGACGGTGGTTTGAGAAATAATGGCCGAAGACAGAGGGCGGTCATCAATAGCCAAGACTCGCAGAGGAGAAGCCAAAGGTTGTAGAGGAACCGCATAGCGAGCAGCAAAAACTCTGTCCAAGAAATTTCCAGCAGCACCAGAGTCCAGGAAAGCTTGCACTGGGATCTTCTGGGAACCGAATTGGATCTGTGCCGGAAGAAGGAAGCGTTGAATAGAGGGTTGGGGAGAATGACAAACACCACCCAGATAGGTCTCCCCAAACCTACCTAGGTGCTGGCGTTTCCCGGCTTCACAGGACACTCATGGGCGAAGTGTGATTTGCCCCCACAATACAGGCATAGGCCGGCAGCCCTTCTCCGTAGCTTCTCCTGTTCGGAAAGACGAGCCCGTCCGATCTGCATGGGTTCCTCAGTAGATGGAGCAGAGGAAGCAGAAGCCGCAGGAGTAGGAGAGGGGAAAGCAGAAGCCGGATTGAAGAGTAGGGGTCTCTGAAAGCGAGGAGCCAGGGTGGATTGGAACCGGGGATACTTCTTCGAACGCTCTCTGTCGAGCTCGAGTTGAAATTCCCTCTGTCGGGTGTCAACCTTTATGGCCAACGCCACCAGATCCTCCCACCGAGAAGGAATTTCCCGGGAGACCAAATCGTTTTTGATCCGCATGGCTAGGCCGTTGTAAAAGGCGGCATGGTACCCATCATTGTTCCAGGTGGTCTCTGCACTAGGGTGCGGAACTCAATGGCGTACTCCGGAACAGAGCGAGTGCCTTGCTGGATCTGGAACAGGCGAGCAGAGGATGCCGTAGCTCGGCCAGGGGCATCAAAGACAACCCGAAGTTCACGGATGAAGGCACTGCATCGTCAATCAAAGGATCCCTCTTTTCCCACAAAGGTGATGCCCACTCCAAAGCCTTCCCCTGTAGGCGAGTAATCATGTACCCCACTTTAGCTTGTTCAGATACAAACTGACCTGGCAGCAGGGCGAACTGGATCTCGCACTGGTTGATGAAACCTCTGCATGCAACAGGATCGCCGCTGTAGAGGGGAGGCGCAGGAATGCGAGGTTCCGAAGGCTGAAGTGGGCTTGCAGGAATGGCCACAGGGACCGGGGCCACAGGTGACAACGCCGACAACTTGTCCAGGATAGCTTCAAGAGCCTGACCGAAGTGTGTCTGCTGGGCTTCGTATGACTGCATGCGGGAAGCCAAACCGCGGATAGCACCACCGACATCAGGTGGAGCTGGAGTCTCCTCCGAAGGGTCCATGGCCCAACTATACTGTAACGGACCCGAAGGCACAGTAATAGTGTAGACCAAAGAGGAGACCAGACCAGGTTCGAGGTACAAAAGGGTTTATCCAAAGAATCGTCAAAATACAGGCAAAAGGTCAGACCAGGCAGAAGACAAGCAAAAATCGAAGAACAGGCAGGAATCGGTACACAAGAATCAAAAATAGATAATAACACCCAGGAACACTGTAGCAGGAACCTATAGTTGGGCAAGGACTGGAAGGGGAAGTGAGTTTAAGTAGTCCCTGGGTTGGCGCCAAATTTTGATGCGCTTGCGTCAGACGCAGACGCCAGCGTCCCCACGCTGACGTCTTGACGCCGGCGCCCGATTTTGACGCCGGCGTCCATTCCGTCGCCGACGACCAATCCTGGACTGGGAAGGAGATGAGGTCATAGACCTGTGCCCGGCAGGAGCCATGTGGTGAGGCAGGCGGTCGCCATCTTGGACGCCATCTTGAAGACTTGGAGTAGATTCCATTACAATTTGTAACTAGTCACACAACTCATTAGTGCTGGAGTCTTTACATCTGTGTGTCAGAAATTATTCATCCCTTGCCTTTATCTCACTCATGGAGTCAAAAGCCAATGTAATCCTGATGCTCAAATTTTAAATGGGTTCTGTCATGATTTTTATGGTGTCGTTTTTATTTCTTAATTACACTGCTTACACTGCAAATAATTCACTCTACCATGTAAACTTTCATTCCTAACCCAACAAATGTATTTTTGGCAAGTTTATATTGGCTTGTAGCAGCCATCTCTGGTAATTTTGACTGGTCATGTGCTTTCAGAAAGAGCCAGCATTTCAGGATGGAACTAGTTTAAGGGAGGCTATTGTTTCTTCTCCTCAATAAAACCAAAGGTGTTGCAATGGGACATGGATTTTTACTATTGAGTGCTGTTCTTAGGTCTACCAGGGAGCCTTCCCATTGTTCTACTGATTGGTTGCTGGGGGGAAAAGAGAGGGGTGATATCACTCCAACATGCAGTGCAACAGTAAAGAGTGACTGAAGTTTAGCAGAGCACAAGTCACATGACTGGGTGCACCTTGGAAACTGACAATATGTCAAGCCCCATGTCAGATTTTAAAATTACGGATTTCAATGCAGAAAAAAAACATGTTTTCCCATGACAGTAAACAGGTACTGGACATGGTAAAACAGGGTAGGCTAGGATCTTTTCGTAATTTGGATATTTATACCTTAAGTCTAATAAAAAATAATTTAAACATTAAATTAATCCAACAGGATTGTTTTGCCCCCAGTACTGATTAATTATACCTTACTTTTGTAGAAGGTACAAGTACAAGGTTCTGCTTTATTATATAGAAGTAAAATGCCTTTTCATAATTTGGAGCTTTCTTGATAATGGATTCCATATTAATATAAGTTCCTGTAAACATACTATTTATTTAGGTTCAAAAGCAAGATATTGTTCAAAGTCACTTTCTTTTCTGAGCTATGACTACAAATACTACAAAAGGTTGCCTTTTCATGTATGGATTCCAGTCATAAATCCAAGATGCCATGTTTTCATTTCCATTTAATCATGTCGCTTCTTTTATGTCCTGGCCAAATTAGATCAGAAGTTCCTGCACTGAAATAGATGAACAATTTACACCTTTGTGTTAGCTATGTCTAGTCTAGTTTAGAGTCCATATGGTGCCACAGTGGGACGTATCTGAAAGCAATAGCTAGAGAGTCCTGTGCACACCTCTTCAGATGTAATACACCAGTGTGTGGAGTGTTTTGGAGTTTCTTCTCAAGTAAACATGTTAACCTGTTAAAAGGGTCTGTTGCAAATGAGGGGAAGGAGGTTATTTTCTACCATGTAACCATTTGTAGCAGTAGAGTGTAAATAGCAGGTGGTATTTTGAATGAAGAATCTAATTCCGTTTTTTCACATTTTCAAGTACCTGAAATATGACATATTGTTATGATAGTGGTGTGTAATAAAATTACCTTGCCAAACAAAGAAGTGTATACAAATCCGACTCTATCTTCAATACCCTTGTCAGAAAATTGCCTGCAAACTATCGTACCTTCTTTTTAGGAGTAATAGCAATCTAAAAAATTCTGTCCTACCCAGAAAAATCCTCTGTGTTTCCATTCTAATAATCAAAGCTTTGCTCAGTCATTGTGAACTTAAAATGTTCATGCAAAACTTCTTGCAGCTAGGGGAGTTTTTTTCCACCAGTGCTTTTAAAGTGATACTGACACAAAAAATGTTCTTTTTAAAATATTAATCTACATTAAAAGTTACCTATAAGTCATCTTGATCATTATTCGCTGATAGTTCTGCTTTTGTAAGTAATTGTCACATGAAGTTCCTAAACCTGACTGTTTTGCGAACCTGACTGTCCTTTTTAACCTGTCAGTTAGAGTTTCTAATGCTAACTGACTTCTGCTGCACAAATATGGCAGTTTCCTCATAGAGGAACAGGGCAGTAAGAAATTTAATGTAAAAGCATCAGGCAAATACTTTTATTGTAAAATTATAAATAGCATTCAAAGACAATGTTATGAAAGATAATAAAAAAAAGTTATTTTCTATTTCTTTAAGCTGTCAAGTGCTTAGCTGCAATTTGGATGCGACCAGGGCTGACAAGTGGGACATTTGGGTAGCTGTGTGCACGTTTCCCACAATGCCAAAAAAATATGGAAACACCATGAAAAGTGTTTGGACACTTGGACTCAGTGTGATATTTATGTATATGGTTTAGACTTTAGAGTGAGGGCAGGAAGCTCACCAGCCTAGGTGTGAAAGAGATGGTATCTGTTGTTCACAAAAGCTCAAGGTTTGTTAAGTAATTCCCCATCTTTCCGTAAAGGTACTCTAAATATACATAATTTGTAGACAGAGGTTATATCCTTATGTTTTAACTCCTCATCAGTCACACACACACACACACACCTGTCTACAGTGTGCATATTTAGATAGACCTACTTATGTGCATGCACACATGGTAAAAAATGCTGACAGTGTTTAGGACCCTTCATATGTTGCAGTCTCAGAAACATTGGGCCAAATTCACTAAGATGCGAAGTTGCGCCAGGCGCAACTTTGCCGCACTTCGCCAGGCGTAGTGTCGCCAGGGCTCCGCAAATTCACTAAAATCCGAAGTTGCGCACAGGGGTAGCGTAAGGTTGCGGAGTTGCGCTAGCGTTGATTCGCTATATAAAGCGAAGTTACGCTAGCAAAGGCTAATTTGCATACGGCGCGAAATTCAAATTTCAATGGAGGAACACGTATCTGCACTACAAATGCCTAGAAAACCTTCAAATCAGCAAATAAAAATTTTATTTTGCCCTACACATGTGCCCACTGTCTAGGTAAGTTGCCATGAGTCAGGAAATGTAGGGGGGCGGAAGGGGAGCCCCAAAAAATTTTCGATTTTTTTCAGCCTATCAGCCATCATGTAGAAAACACACCAGCGTTTTTTGGGACTTAGAAAAAAAATTGACTTTTTTTTTAAACAATACCTATCTACTCTATTGCGCTTCGCCAGGTCTGAGGTGGCGAAGGAAGTCTAGCGTAGAAGGTAGCGTTCAGTACACTGCGCAAGTTAGTGAATTTGCGTAGTTTCGTCGCTAGCGAAAATTCGCCTGGTGTAAGTTTGCGAAGTAACACTAGCGAAACTACGCCAGCGTTCGTTAGTGAATTTGCGCAGTAGCGAAAATGCCAAACGCTAGCGAATTAACACTAGCGTTCGGCGCTTCGCGGCTTAGTGAATTTGCCCCATTGTGTCTAACAAATAAAAGGGAAAATGCCTGTTAGGGCTACATGGATTTATACATTTTGTCTTCTGTATATGTAGCACTAGTTTGGGCTATATTCGACAAGTGGGGTTAATGTCCAGCTATGTCTATAGTGCATGGGCCTTCGCTAAGTGGAAGAGATGAAGGTGTGGTATAGTGCAACTAGAGCTCCCACAGGCTACTATGCATAAAAAGTAAAAAGAAAGGATGCCAGGAGGTTCTTGCAGTAAAACAGAATATAAACAGTTTATTTGTCAGAGACAAATGATCCACAGGGTTACTTACAGTCCACAGAGGCAAAGATATATATTCAATAGAGGATCAGGAACTCCAGCAGAGACAACACAATGGGATTCCTTAAGGACATAGTCAAGTAGTAAAGTATAACCCTCTAGGCAGAAATATCTCAAAAGTGGTCCAGATCCCACTCAGTGGAGTAATCAGGGAAAACAATCTAAACCTGACACCCTATTCACTGCAGTCCCTTCACTGTAGGCAATCTTATAGCCCAGGGAAGCTACGCCCTGCTACAGCTCCTTGTTGGAGCACTGGCTGCACATACTGTTTAACCTATCTTACTCTCCTAGAGAGTACTATTACGGGTAGTATCTCTAACTGGACTCATTCACGGGGTCCCTGCTCCCAGACTTTTCTCTAGAAGTACTGGTCTCTCTAGGGCAGAAAGACTTTATATGGGCCTTGGTGTACCCAGGCTCAGTGGGAACATGCAGGTAGGTCAGCAACCAGAAAGGAAGATCCACCCCTTACCAAGCACTATGTTAAAGTATGGCAGCAAGTGATCATAAAGCCTCTTGGCCAATAACTGGAATATGTAAATTAACTAGATACATGGGCATCTGCCCAGTAACTAGCGAGATAAGGCAATATAGGGATCTAAAGCCATAGGGGCATTAGTAAATCTATGGGTCCCTACATATATAAATTGGATTACTTGCTACCATACATTCAGCCTTATTGCCACAGACATATATATGAATATCTGTATGATTAGCTGCATAAAGATTTAGACATATTGATAGATTCCTCGTGCATCAATAAATAACATGTGTGCGGCTGCTCATTTGCTGCTGTACACACCTCAGTTTATAAGTGACTATGCTCTGTTGAAAGGTGCAAGTCTATGAGGAGTTATATTGAAGCACATTCTTATGCAAATATTTGCACGTGACTGACAAAGAACAAAGCTCTATCCTATGTTCTGTCAAGGCGCCTAAACTTGACTGTTTTCAGTGTCAACACAAAGCAGACTTCTGCTCAAGGCCAATGGGTCCTGTGAAATAGACTGTTGCATTTTTATTCCTGAGATTGATAGGTACATTACTCATCTGAAACCCCAATTGCTAAGTAAATTATGAATAATTGCCTGCCGAGCAAATAGAAAGATAAGGGCAGCATTACCCTTCATGGTTGAATAAATTGTATTCATAATAGAAAATGATCTGTTCCTCTTGTCAGGTTTGGCAGTAATCTGCCTCAGGCATTGCTTCATTCAAGCCCCCATTTTTTGTCATGTGTCCCCTGCTTAGATTGCAGATGACACATCTATCACATCTGTGACACAGAGTGTAACTGGCAGTAGTGAATTATGTGGTAGCTTCATATGGCTATCTCGCTAAATCTAAAACCTGAAAATGAACATTGTGTGGGGCTATTTACATGACAATGCCTTTAGCTGTCTGATAAAGTATTACCATCTGCTTCAATTAATATTTACATCTATTCGTTCATTACATTTAAAGTAAGGACTGGTTTACAATGGTGACTTTGCAGCTACAAATAAAATCAGTAGTACAGATATGGGATCCGTTATCTGGAAACCCATTATCCAGAAAGATCCAAATTACAGAAAGACTGTCTCCCATAGATTTTATCCAGATAATCCAAATTTTTAAAATGTTTTCCTTTTTCTCTGTAAGAATAGAACAGTACACTGTACTTGATCTTAACTAAGGGACCTGGGGGTTTCTGGATAACAGATCTTTCCGTAGTTTGGATCTTCATACCTTAAAGGAGAATTCAACCCATTTGTAAAAAACCGAGTACCCCCACCCCAGGTAGACCTCCCTCCCTCCTCCCCCCAGGCTATATGCCTCCCTGGGGAAATGCCCCATACGCCATACTTACCCCATGCGCAGATTCTGCCAGCGGAGTTCGACGCATCCATCTTCCAGGTCCTCTGTAAGCTGACTGGGAGATCAGAAATTTCCGTGTAATTCCGTGCATGCGCAGTTGTCGCAAACTGGCAAACTGCTCCAACTGCGCATATGCAGAAATACCGATCTCCCAGTCATCTTACAGAGGACCCTGAAGATGGATGCGTTATGTGTTAGATTTAGCACACTTTTAAAAAAGTCTTTTTTGTTCTTACCATAAGGCTGACAGTGATACCATAAATCATTCCAAAAATATACTCTACAGGCATCATACATGGCTAAATGTTCAACCTCTCTTATACAGACATTTAGAAATGGCTACGTGTTTTGCGTGGGTGAAGGAGTGTAAAGAGGATGTGAGTGGACTGCGCGTTAGTCTGAGATTATTGTCAGACAGTATGCTCAGTCTAATGAGATTTTTTCATTAAAGAAATGAGCAAAGCACTGCATATCTTGTCAGCGCTATATTAATAAATGATGATGGTGATGATGATCTAAAATTCACCCAACATGACCCTACCATTCATCTACTGTATATGTAAAACGTTGGGTATCTAAAAATATGCTGCAAATTATCTTTGTCAGCTTTCTATGGAAATAGATATAACTTGGCTATTCAGTTCCTGTTGTGTGTAAGGATTCATTTATACTACATTCATGAGTTCATTCATTCATTGTTCAGAGCAGATTCTTAGTGAATCTAAGCAATGCTATACCCCTGGAATCAAGATATGGGTTGCTCTGCTCTAATCTGATCTGTATATATATATAAAAAAAAAATATATATATATATATATATATATATATATATATATATATATATATATATATAAAAATATATATATATATATATATATATATATGTATATGTAGCTAGCTATCTTTTAACTCCTTAGATCAGTTATTTATAAAGGATCCAGCAGTCAGCAAATATGATGCAGACTGGCACTTGGTAGACTGTGACTGAAATCCCAACTTGATTTCTATCAGAAAACTAGCAAGTAGTAAAATACTATTGTGCAGTGCTGCAGAGTATATTGGAGTATATATTTATCTTTGGTAGTGCCATATTGCAGTTCTCAATTTGTTGAACAAATACACGGCATCAGTTATCCGCTTCACTGGATTATCTTGAGTCTAATGCTTGGAAATCTACTCTGCAGCTAGTTACTGTGGGGATCAAAGCACAATACCTAAGGAAATCTTTTTGAACACCAATAAAGCCACCATCCGTTTTGAGAGTGGAATACATGTGTCTGGACGTGGATTTTTGCTCAACTACGCAAGCAGTGATCATCCAGGTAAGGTAGATCTGTAGGAATGGATGGGTAGAACAATAAACCCCCTCCCCACCTCAGCTCCACAACTGGATATAGATGTACGTGTCTGGTGACATGTCTTAGGCAGATTTAATTTTTCTATATAAGCACTTGAGGGCTGCCCCATTGAAGTTGGCACTTGGGTGCCTGAATAGCTGGAAACTGATAATGTTTTCCCCTTTTTTTCCTTACTATTGAACTCACTGCAGCATTTTTATAAAGCAGCATAGAAAAAAAAGAAGAGCGCATACTTGGCAGTTAAATACCTATACAGAGACTTTTATTGTAAATTACACAAGTATGAAATATGTTATATTTCCTTTTCATGGGAATAAAGTATGTAGTATAGTGAGAAGAGTTAAATGATTATATGCTTTCTTTCAACTTTAGATCTGATTACATGCCTGGCAAGATCTAATCATTATAAAGACAAAGACTACAGGTAGATATGAATATTATGTTTCTGCAGAATTCAGTCTTAGTTGATGTTCATTGTGCTTGTGCCATTTAAGTCAGTAAAGCAGAGGGAACGTTGCTGTGTTTTTACAAACGATATTTTCATAGTCAATTTGAATACTGTATCAACATTTAAAGAAAGTAAATCATGCTCAGCAAGTTTATTAGTTGTTATTACCATGTAATTATCATTACCTTGTAAAAAGGATGGAGAGCACCATGTATTATTTTTATGTTGGGGCTAAGATATTGCTATGTGTTTTGACTACACCTCTTATTTTACAAATTGTGGTATAGAAGGCCTAGTAGTCATTTACATGCATCATTTACAAGTTTAAAGTGTTTCTTTGGAAAACATCTGTGTTTTACGTACCTAACATCAAATCTTTGTGTCATTGCAGCAGGTACTGTCCAGCTGGTTGCAAAGATGTAGCTGGGGACATCTCGGGAGATGTGGTGGAAGGATACAGGGATGTAAGTATTTCCAGATTGTCTACCTTATTTTTTGCATCCTGTAGATTTGGTCTTGGATCACAGAAAAACAGTTGCAGTTGTATTGGCACTTCACAGATTGACCCTGTACTATACTTCACAGATTGAGGCATTCTTTGCATGTCTTATTGGAATCCATTCAGTTTAAAGCTTACACAGGAACCACAAAATGCCCAACAATTAACTTTCTGGTCCATATTCAAATGAGCCCCATGTAGAAAATCCTGTCAACCAAGACTGCATTGGGCCTTGTATTTGTTCTGCTGCCAACTGCTGTGCACTGGTGCCTGTGTGGTGCAATGCTTGACTCCAATGATAAACATTGTAAACATATGGTGGTCATATTAGGCAAAGAACAACTTGGTGAGAGAAACCAGGAGGAAATATCACAACAGCAAATTCAATATTATACTGATTGCATGCAATGGACACTGTGTAAGACCCTGTCTGGATGAATGCAACTCTGTAAAATCCCTTGAAAGTATTGCAGCTACCACAATGTGTCTGAAATTAACGACAACACAAAAACTTTTTTTATATGTCACAAAGCAGTCAATGTTTGCAGTAGAATTCTGCAGTCTTGAGTACAGTTACAAACACAAAATGATGTGGGAATTCATATTATATTAGTCACTTTATGGTGGAGAAAATGATCTAAACATTATCTTTGCTTGACTACATTGTGTTGACACTTCTGGAATGTGCAAAGCCTTGTCATGGAAAGAAAAGCTTTAACTCAGTGGGAAGAGATAATGTGTTGGGGTCACTTAGTGACATTGGCTGTGG
Organism: Xenopus laevis; assembly: GCF_017654675.1. Classification (NCBI taxonomy): domain Eukaryota; kingdom Metazoa; phylum Chordata; class Amphibia; order Anura; family Pipidae; genus Xenopus; species Xenopus laevis. The sequence continues at coordinate 57,597,522 of NC_054380.1, forward strand.
TGAAGTAGCACCCTTTCTTTGTGCTTCACTGGCACTAATCTGTTTTCTTCACAATAACAGTGCTTTGAATCTGAAAGATTTTATGTTGAATGGTCAAGCCTTTCTAAGCATGTTTTTGAAGATCTCTAGCCAGTTGAAAAAAAAAACCAGGATATGATAACTTACACTTCTTTAAAGGGAAAATTTATGCAAAATTAAATGTTTGTATAAATTCTATATAGCATATTATTAATCATATTTCTAAGATTTTTTGATTTAAACATTTGCATCAGAGGTGGGGATTCCCAACCATCTTCACAAGGTGGGATGTTACAGTGTGTCTCAGGGCATCTATTGTTTTGAGAACAATTTGCTTCAAGTGAGAATAGTGGTTATAATTGAGAGAACATGTATTTTTATTTAGAAATACTTTCTGTAGTGATTAAAAGGAATGTATGAAAACAAGTATATGAAAAGTAAAAATGTGGTCAGCTAACAGTGATCATAATTTTTCCATTTCACACAAAAAGAGGAATGCAATAATCTTTGTTGGCGTCAAACAAAAGTAGAGGAAGCTGATCCTTGTATCTTTTTCTTTTTGCCCTAGATTTTTAAATTGCAACACAAATAATAGAACCTAGCAGTGCTGTAAAACGGCTTAATTTTTACACATTGCTTGCTTAGTTCAGTAACATGTTCCTTTCCATATTATTTATCCTTACTCATGGTGCATTGTTACTATTCCAGTACTCAGACTACTCCATCTGTATGTGCCTTTATTTGATACATTGGCCTTGTGTTTGTGCATCAGTGGACACATGACAGGCATAGTGCTAAAGAAAACCTTGTTCTTATTCAGCACAGACAGATGTGGTTTGACAGTTGCTTCTGATGTGATACAGGTCAGCCTTCTGTGCTTCACAAAAGAATCCTATCAAAAGGAAAACAGCCATGACTCAGCCTCCTGTGCCTGATAATTGTTAGACATTCCTCTCAGGGCAGTGGCACTCAGGGAGTTTGTCGTCCTAATTATTTACGCGCGAGGGCGGCCAACAAATCTCCTGAAAATGATTCTCCATAGGAAGTAATTGAAGTCGCTGGTGGGATGACCAACATATCTGCTAAGTCGCCCAAAATAGCCTCTGGAGAAAACTTTGAGCGACTTAGAGATATGTTGGTCATAAGCGATTTTTTTTATTGGGAGACATTATTCACAGGCGACAAATCACCCTTTGTGCCACTGCCCTTAGACCCCTTTGGATATGTTTGTAAATTTCTCCCTGTACCTAATTGTTAAAAGTAACACTTGCAGTTGTTGGTGTCAGCAACAATAATACTGTAGGAAAATCATTATTATTATTATTATTATGGTATCATTATTCATTTTTGACGATTACTTTAAAAATACAAATATTTATTGCTAATGGCACATACCTAGCTAAGTGCTACTGTTACACAATATGGGGTATATTTATCAAAGAGTGAAGTTAATAGTGAAGTTCCGCCAGTAGAGTGAAATTCCGCCACTCTCTATTCATTTCTATGGGATTTTTATAGGCGTATTTATCAAAGGATGAACTTTCACTTCACCCATTGATAAATACGCCTTTCAAAATCCCATAGAAATGAATTGAGAGCTGCGGAATTTCACTCTAGTGGCGGAACTTCACTCTTTGATAAATTTACCCCTATATGTTTCTGTAAGTATTGCTGTGTTTACCTTTCATTTTCTTTGATACACAATAGTATTACTGTTTCAGTTATTTTGGTTACTCCTCTCTTGCAGACCTCCTTGCTCTGCAAAGCTGCAATTCACGCTGGAATTATTGCAGATGAACTTGGAGGACAGATTCAGGTGAACCAGCACAAAGGAATTAGTCGATATAGAGGCTTTTTAGCCAACGGGATCTTGTCAAAAGAGTAAGTTTACTCTGTTTCTGTTAAATAAGTAGGCTTATTGTAAGTGATTGTAAGTAATTATACATGAAGTTCAGTAGCCTTTGAAGATGACTGTATTTTGATTTTTTTTTTTTTATTTGAGCTGCTTTAGGCTTTCCTGTATTAGCCAGGTAGTTGTTTGAATTCCAGAAGTAAATCATCAAAAATAAAAATAACTATAAATCTAGCTTTAAAATCTGCAACATTTAGGGAGGAACATATATCAAAGGTCGAATTTCAATTGCATTTTTTTTAACTCTAATAAATTCAAATATACTTGAAATTCGATGGGAGGGTAAAACTCGAACTAATATTACTGAACCAAAAACTCAAATCGAATTAGACTAAACTCGAATTGAGTTTTTTCTCCGAAAAAAGACTTGAATATCAGGAAGGCTAATATCATCTTCAAATTGGTCATTGGACCTCTCCCATTGACTTATATGGAACTTGGCAGGTTTAAGGTGGTGAATTGTAAAATTTGTATCTAGTTTGGATAATTCACAATTCGAATTTGAGAGTTTTGACCAAAAAAAAAAATTCGAAAATTCGAAATCGAATTTATTATTCAACCCTTAATAAAGCTGCCCCTTAAATACATGTTGGGGGAGAGGAAAAAAGAAAGATAAATAATTAAAAAAGTAAAACTGAATGTACAGGTATAGAATCTGTTATCCAGAATGCTTGGGACCTTTGGCTTTCCAGATAACAGATCTTTTCTGTAATTAGGATCTGCATACCTTGTCTACTAGAAAATCATGTAAACATTAAATAAACCCAAGAGACAGAATCTACTTCCATTAAGGATTAATTATATTTTAGTTTGAATAATGTACAAGGTACTGTTTTATTATTACAGAAAAAAAGGAAATATATTTGGAGTCCATGGGAGATGGCCTTTCTGTATTTGGGGATAATGGGTTTCTGGATAACGGATCCCATACTTGTACTTTCATTTGATGTCAGTCATTTATACTATAAACTGGATTCAACACAGTACACAGTACATTTGTATTTCTGACATCTAAAGCTCCCCATAGACGCGACGATTCTTCTTGCTGAACGAAAAAAAAATCTTTGTCTGTCCCAGTGCATTCTATCTATGTTTGCAGGGCCAAGCAGTCAGCTACCCTTTGTTTTCCTGGCAAATTGGTATCTTTAGTTGATGGTAAATTTGTATGATCGTACGATAGTTCCAAGATAATCGTGGTCTCACGATGAGGATCTGATCTTTTAAAAATCTCAACATCTATGGCCAGCTTTACATTGCAATGCTGTCGTGAGTGGTATTGTCTAGTGATTAGCATGTTGCCACATAACTATTCTTCTTAGTGCAGAGACGAAAAACAGTGTTGTCAGGGAATGTTTGGCCATTCAATGTTTCTAATTTACACTGGAATTAAGACAGGCTATTGAGCAGGCAGCCTATAAATGTAGTTTACTGATAAGCGTGCAACTATGAATGGCTCCTTTGACTGTGCAACCCTGACCTTGTTACTTTGACACCATTCCAGCAAATTTGTCTTGCTGCACGTGGGCGCACAATTAAGTCTTCTTTCATTGAGATGGATCAAAATGTTCTCAATGACTGAAATGAATAGTGACAAATGCAAATTAAATGTGCAATACACATATAGGTCAATTTAAAACAACTGGATTTGCTGAGTAATGAAGACGTTTCACTACTCATCCGAGCAGCTTCTTCAGTTCAACTGACTGGTGTGGGAAGTTCTCGCCATATAAACTCTTCCACTAATCCAATCACAATGGCACATTGTAACTCTTCAAAGAGGTGACATCTGAAGAAATTCACAGAGGTGTTGATTCTGTGTAGTTACTGTGATAGGATTATCCAATGTGTCATGCAACTCCTAGATACAGGTGTTACTTGTGAGAGTTGCATGAATGGACGTGTGAAGTGTTCTGAAACTGCCGGGGTAAGGATGTTAGAACAGCATTGTATGTAGCAGACAGGTGGTGTCAAGGCCCCTGCCTCTGTTCAGGGATGGTTTCTTCACCTTGACATGAATCGCCATATTTACTGTTACTGTTTCTTAAAGGGGAACTCAACAAAAACATAACTTAAGCTTTTTGAAAAGTAAACATAATTTCAAGCAACTTTGCAAATACATCAATTAAAAAATATGCACTTTTCATGATTTTTAATGGTTTCTGCCAGTTTCCTAAGCCTAACCTCCTGCTGTTCTGCCGATCTCTGACTACTTTGCTGAGCTGGCTGACTACTGTTACTTTGTATCAACAGCCAGCTGTCCTCAGCCTGCATCCTCCAAACCCCATAATTTCCTGCACATGTGATTTTAACATGTGATTTTAATAAGGAAAGGGAAAAACACAGTGCAATGCATTTTGGGTTTTGTAGTTCATGCATGCTGTCTATAAGCTGTGGAGAAGTTGTTACAATTTGAAACATTAGATTCAAATGATGCAGAAAGAAGAACTGTTTAACAGCTGGATTTCAGCATAGAAAATGGCATTTATTCATACTTTTTGAAGAAACAGGTTATTGTGATGGTTATATAAGGGGTTTCTCTGTTATGTGGGTTTCTGTGTTATGTGGGCCTCTATCAAATTTTGTTTTGGAAGCCATTTGCTTATTCCTAGATTTTAATCACCATTTTCAATTACAGTGGGTCTCTTTCAGACCGTCGGATTGTGTTTAGCAGTCCTGGTAAGTAATGTTAAATGAATTCTGCTGTTTGTTACATAATTTTTTTTTATTGTTCTCCTATTAAATAGCTGCTACCTTTTTTTCTGTTAATGCTTACAATAAAGCTTTTTGCTGCTTTCAGGCTCATGCAGAAATACAAAAATACAGAAGAGTGTTGTAAGATGCTTTTCCCTGAGGGGGGAGGAGGGGTTGGTGGGTTCTGTAGTCCTTGTCACTTTAAGGCAGTGGCACACGGGAAGATTCGTCGGCCAAAATTTTTTAGACGCGGTTGCGGGCCACGAATCTCCCCAAAATGCCTCTCCATTGCCGGTAATAGGTATCACTGGCAGTATGTCCAACTGATCACTAAATTACCCGAAGTTTCCTCTGGAGGCATTTTCTGCCCATTTAGCAATCAGTTGGGCATACCACCAGCGGTTTCAAGTATTGGAAATGAAGAGCCATTTTCGGGAGATTTGTCACCCGCAGATAACTGTTCCGTGTGCCACTGCCCTTAACAAATAAAATGTTTGCTTTTAAAAGCAGACTTTTTTTTAAAGTGACTTATTCCACAGCACTTAAAATCATAAAGGATTCAAGTCTCAGACTAGAGAAGGAGACCTGGGAGAGATAGCAAAAATGGTACTCCTTAAGAAAGTTCCTGGCATGGTGCATTTCTTTCCCACATAGGTCCAACAAGACTTATTATATTTGCATTGATTCCAAGGCATTTAGAAGCTATACGTGGCCACTCATATTTCAGAGAAAAGTAAGGGTAACAATACATGCATTGAGTAAAACCTTCACTGATATAAAAGTATGCAATATGTCTGCATATGTGAAATGATTTTTCCTAAAAAACAGGATCTCTACAATTTTGGCATTGTCAGTTTATATTTTTAGGGACAAAAAAAGTGTACTGGGTGACATGGTACAGTCAATACCAAAACACTAGTGTAGATGGGAGTTTAAGTTTTCCCTATATGAATTAGACCTAAAACAAAATATTTAAGAGAGTCCAAGCTGCAAATTTTGACTAATAGTTAAAATTCTAAGCCTTCCTAATCATAGTCTATTTTCTTTACATTTCATAAGTATTGTGAATAAGATTAAATTATAAATAGAGATAATTAATACAAAAAAGTGCTGTATATTGGTGCAATCATTAACATTACCTGGCATGGTATTGTTCTAAGAGCAAATTGAAGTAGTGCCAAAACAATTCATCAAGAGATTGAATGAATATGCAGCTGTTCTGTAAATATGTAGCTTGTCAAGGCAAAGAGCAGAGGTTACATACATTCCAAGTTATGAGTCTGCCTGCAGGGCACCTTTAGTCGAATCTTGTTAGCTTAAGCTATAACTAAAGTTGCTTTTAAAAGGGCTCTAAATCATCCATACAAGATTATCCAATATGAAAAGTGACCTTTCCGTTTTCTGTTTAATGGAATCCCTAGTAAAACTGTATACTTCAGAGATCTTAAAGTAAATACAAAATAACAGATTTTACAGGTAAAATAATACACATGAATTATTTCTGCAAATTATAATCCATAACCATTGATATTTTTATATAAAGGTTATAAAACAATAAGCACCATCTCCAAGTTTGACATAATAGTAATAAAAAAGATTATAACAAATATATCTAACCCTTTCTTAAGATTACATTTCTTCTGCAGAAATGGCACTAATTTACCATTCTGACTAAGAAAAAAAATTCTATGCCTGAAGATGGAACATATTTGTGTGCTTGTTGTAGAGTTTTTGGCCAAATCAATGACACTCTTACTCTGTTCACGTCAGGTCTGGATATTATCTAACATATGTTGGGTTTTCACTGGCTGGCCAATGATTTGCCATTTAACAGATTTCCCTTTAATTTAGCTTTATTCAATGCCTTGTTATTTAAGTCTGCTTACAAAATTATTTATAAAGAGGAAGAGTATAATCTCTGAATAGAAGTCTTTTCCATTTTTTACAGAGGGTAACATTTTGTTGATACAAAATACTTTTGCTTGCTGTTTAGTGAGCAAAATCTTTGCAGACTTCCCTGGCAGGTCTGTTGTGAATTGTTATACTATAAACTGGCCTATGATTAAGGACTAGTGTAGTCTGAAACTCGTCAGGCAATGATGCAGTCTTTGATCTTATGTTTCCAATAGTCAAACAATAAAGGATACGTTTTTAATGGAGGTGTGGTCTACATTTTTCTAAATTTGATTCATGCAACTTTATCTATGATCAGCACTCAGATATGGAAGCACCAAACAACAAAAAGGGGACTGAAATACAGCACGGTTGGAGCGGTCTTATTTTTGGTTTGTCTAAACTGGCCATACACATACCAATAAAATTGTTTTATTACTTATATGCTGCCCAAATGATTCCAAACAATATCTGTATTATGTCACATTAAAAAAAAAAAAAAATTTTAAAGGGTTTACAAACTTTCAAGCACTACTGTATACTGATGTATATTGATTGACTGTGGCTAATCTTTATTTCCTCATTCAACACACTGACATAATACAGATATATTGTTTGGAATCAACTGGGCAGCATATGTAATAAAACAATTTTATTGGTATGTGTATGGCCAGCTTAAGTATAGCAATTTACATTTGTTTAACAATCAGGTGATGTTTTAGGTCACATTCTTAGGTCACAACTTTTAAGCACCACAATATTTGCAGACCAGTTGGTAGGATACCATACAGGTTCGGCCTGTGTATAGTGCCATAAATTTATCAATTATCAGAAATATCGATGACCACTTCTAAATATGAATGTACCAATTAAAGTGGCTTGAGTAGACATTCCTATATCGTTTTCAGGCTCATAGCATACAGTACATATTCTCTTCCAGCATTTTTCTCATCAGATCCCGGATAGATTACTTTAACCTCCTACTAACTGGCCTCCTTAAATCCCATCTCTACCCTCTAGAGTCTGTATTAAATACTGCTGCCAGAATTTTCCTCCTCTCATCCAAAAGGGTACATACCCTCCAAGAATAACTTACAAACTCCTCCTCATAACTTTAAAGCCCTTCATTCCTCGGCACCTAACTACATCTCATCTCTTTTGCATATTAAATTTCTCCTCTACGTATGTTTTAGACATGGGTCTTGCTTTTATAACATTTGTCCAGGCCACACTGAAACTTGTTTGACTTTGCATTACAGATGCTACAGTGGCACTGGCATTCCTACTAGTTAGACATTTTATACAAAATGCAGTTGGTGGAAATAAGATTCCATAAATTGTTCTGCTTTGATCTTTTGTTGAAATTCCTGCTTGTTTCACATGGAAAACAATAAAAACATTTTCAATCTAAGATTCCATAAAATACATCTTTGTAGAACAGATCGGTATGGGTTTCTGTGCTGCAAACAAGCTAGTGATAGGGTAACAGCTATTTAAATAAAGTGCTGTATAACTATCATTAAATATGAACACCACTTAGAACAAGGCAGCTAGTTTCTTCGGACAACTCCACCTCAATACCATTTTCTAATCTCTAACTTTTATTCATGAATTGCTGACACTTCATTTTTAATTGTTTGATACCTTGAACTCACTCTAAAATTATAACTACAGCACTAGCACGTAATTTAATTCATATAAGAACCATGAACTTTTAGATTATTCATCAATTGTGTGTAGATAGATTATATTGCGGGTCACTTCACCTGATTTGTAGCACTTGAGCACCTTACTCTTTTTAATTATTTATATATAACCCAATCGATTGAAATACCATTAATTGTATGTTGGTGCTAAATTGATTGAGAACTAAGCATATGTTTATAATAGCACTAAGCACTTATATAATTAAATCTCAATTAATTTTAGTATGGTAGTGTGGGGTTTTACTGCTTTTTCTTGTTTTTAGTATCCCTATTCTGGTTTATATACCTCTACACAGCCTGAAATTGGGTAATACAAGTGAATGAACATTAATTACAAGTGAACTATATTTTTGTTTGTTATCATTAAATATGTATCCATTGGCAAGCAACCATTTTGGAATGAGTTTGGGGAATACATTTTTAGTTCGTTATAACACGTTCAAAAGCTTCCAGTTTTGATGCTTGCAGAAACATAAACCTGTCTGACTTGTCGGGTTATGAGTTATACCATGGAAGAACATATAGTAGTGCATAAATATTTCTTTTTAATCAGCATTGTGTTTTTTGCACCTTTTTCACTTAGATTGCAGCCTATCCTTGACACCGGGGTTTGGAAAAGATAGGTTTTCAGCCACCTCATCTTATCATTGGAACACTGAAACAGGGGAAATTATGTCTTGGTTACCTGAAAGAGCACAGCTTAACACACCAGGCATATCATGGGCTTCTGATAACCAATCCAGTCGGGAGTGGTTAGAAATTGACCTAGGAGATAAAAGAAGAATTACTGGTAAGTCAACACATTGTATATGCCCTGTCAAACATCTTACCAGAAGAAGCTTACCAGGCTTGACCTGCTGCTACTACAATCTACAGCTGCTAATGAAAGTACAACACAAGCTCAGTCCTCACCAGAGGGAAGACTGCTGCTACTGCAGTGTTAAATTGGGCTACAAAGATCACTCATATTCCATTACCCTAATACACAACTAGTTATGGCTTTTATTGTCCCTTAATACTTTGTTACACCCTGAGCACATGTCTTTGATTATTTTAGAAGGAATTATATCAAGTTATAAGGATTTAACACACAAATAGGATTCTGCTAACTGGGTCTGTGCTGCTACATTCTATGGTTTTTATAAAGAATGTAGCAGCACAGATCCTGCAGTGGTGTATCTGTTCCCTTATCCCCTTTTCCAGTTATATATATATATATATATATATATATATATATATATATATATATATATATACACCGAAGAACTCCGCACCAGTGCTGTGTATAGATTGCCAAATCCAGAACTCCAATAGGTACACGCACACCGTTATTTTTCCGTCAAGATTTATTCAGAAAAGGTAATAACTGGTTGTTGCCATACTGATTTCCCTACCAAATGCATCCCTAGTTTGCAGGGCCTGGCCAAGGTATTTTGGCACCCTAGGCAAGGGCTTCAATCAGTGCCCCCTACCCGGTCCTGCATTACCATTTTTTGCCAGCACCTATTATATGCCCCCATTTGTACCTGTGCCAGTGGCAGTCAATTTCTCAGATTGCCCCCAAGACCCCAATCTGTACCCGTGCCAGCATAAGACAAAACATCCATCATATTGTTACCCCCAATCTGTACCTATGCAAGTGGCAGCTAAAAAAATCCATCATATTGCCTCTAATTTGTACCTGTGCCAGCAGGAGCCAAAAATCCATCATATCGCCCCAAATATCTGTGAACCTGTGCCCCATGTACCTGAGCCAGCAGCAACCAATCCCTCATATTACCCCCAATCTGTACCTGTGCCAGCAGCAGTCAAAAATCCACAATATTGCATATACTTGTGCCAGCAGGAGCCAAAAATCCATCATGTTGCCCCAAATATGTACCTGTGCCAGCAGCAGCCAAGTGGGAGGTGGGGAGTGCTTATGCCTGCAGTAGGAATCACAGGCAAGAGGGGGTTGGAAAAAGAGGTTTATAAAATTGAAAAATTATGAAAGGCCAAGCAAACCAAGGTTTAAAAAAAAAGTGCCCCCCCCACATGATTGCGCCCTAGGCGGGCGCCCACTTTGCCTACATTTAGTTCCGGCCCTGCTAGTTTGTGTTAAATAATAGTGCCATTAATTTCTGCAATGAAAAGGCTACATTGCTGTGTTTTAAGACATGTAGAGAGTAACTGTCACATATTCCCAGTAGATGAGCCATCTCTCCCTTTATTCATTATAGGCAAAGTGAGCAGGAAATGAGACATATAAATGGGAATTATACCAGAATTTGTTTAACTTGGTTGTAGATGGATTGTAGCTTTTATTTATTCTTGTTTTCTTCCATTCCTTCTCAGAACCATCAGGGTTTGTGCAAGGAGAAACGATAAGCTGTTCCACAGTATGACCTTGTCTGCATAGCTGGAACAGGCAGAATTCAGATTAAAACCACTAATTTAAGATAGTGAGTTAATTATAGAGAAACCATCGTTACAAAAAGTTATAGGTTATACAATATACAGAAAGTTCCAAAATGCATCATTACCATTTCCCAGTGTCCCTATTTAGGGTAGGGGCACACTGGGCGATTCGGGGAGATTTAGTCAACTGGCGACTAATCGCCTCGTCTTTGCGGCGACCAATCTCCCTGAACGCCTTCCCTCACTCTTGCGCTGGCTAAAATGAAAAATCGCCGGCGCTAAAGCACAGGCGACTAAATCTCCCCGAATCGCCCAGTGTGCCCCTACTCTTAAACAATCTTAAATTTCTTAAAGATTTGCTCTTTTTTTCTAAAATAATTAGACAGTACCTTGTCGTTAATTGATAACTAAGAAAAATATCTCCATAACGATGGCAAACTCAATCCTGCTGTTTTTTAATATCTAAATGTTTAAGACAACTGCTTTGTTTAAAATGCAGTCTCCTGATATTTTTCACTGTTCTATTGTTTTAGGTATTGTGACCACAGGATCCACATTACCAAACTTTAACTATTATGTGAAATCTTATATCATCAGCTTTAGAAGGGATGGATCTAAATGGAAGCTTTATAAGGGAGCTGTCAGCAATGAGGAAAAGGTAATCTTGCAATATCTAAGAGCTGATTTTAGGACAACTATAAAAAAAAACCATGTAAACAGGATGTTGTATCCATAATGAACAGCACTATATGTACAAGCAGAGCTAGAAATACAAATATCCATACATTTTTACTATAGATTAAAAAATAGTTGGGCAACCTGTCTGGGTCCAACTACCTGTAAAATCATTTTTGATTGTATTGTGTGATTGGCTACTTTTGATCCTTTGTGAATGCCTTTGTCAACTTATATGTGGGTGTGTTGTAAGGTACTGTATATTGTTAGTATGACTGATTGTGTATGTTCTGTATCAAAATGTGATTAAAGGAGCAGTAATATAAAAAAAGTATTCATTAGAATTGAGATCTCATTAAACAATTACTACACATGGAAAATTGTTTTCTTTAAAGCAGAAATTTTTCCCAATGATTGTCATCAGCTCTGTAACAGCACTGGACAAATCTGTAAGAACAATATAAATGACCAATAATAATGAAAAATAGTAACACTGTTAACAAATCTTTAACAATTTTATAGAAATGAAAATTTTCTGGTGGGTCTATCTGTCCCAACATTAAAGCCCAACTGATTTTAACTGAACTCAGTGGAACGCAGGGTGTACAAGCAATATATATATTTTTAGATGTTTAGCATACGTTTAGAAATGTGTGTAAGAGCCCAAAATTGAGGATTCTGTATTTAAAATTAAAATGTTCTTGTCCTTTTCTTTTCAGAGATTGGATGGTAACTTAAATTATCTGGAGAGAGCACGCAACAATTTTATTCCTCCTATAGTGGCTCGGTATCTGAGAATCACACCCCAAACCTGGAACGAAAGAATTGCTTTGAAGGTGGAGCTTGTAGGATGCCATTTAGCACCGAGTATGTAAACCAGTAAATCTTTTTTGCGGCCATTAAATGCAATGGTATTTCTAACACAGAGACAATAATTATAAAACTATATCTGGGATTTCCTTATACCATTGCTATTTTTTTACTTTTTAAGCTTTCAATATATAGTGAATAAAGTACCCCCTCTTGTAAAATATAAGGATATTATAAGTTACAGAGGAGTTTCATGACCATATAAAAACACGAGGCCGAGGTAACTTCTAATATCCTCATATTTTGCAACAGGGGGTACTTTATTTATTATAATACACAAGTTTCAGTGAGTCATGTGACAGAAATGACATCATTACTCACTGTTTATAACTGATGACATCAGAACTCACAGTTTATAAGGAAATAATTTACAAGATATTCATGGCTTTTGTGTATTATCTATATTGCAGTGCAAATAATGGGAAAGACAATATTTAGGACTTCAGGAAAAGAGAAAATAAAAATATTAAAATGCAATATATTTTTATATTTTATGTACACACTGTATATATATTTCATCTTCTACACTCTACTCAATTCTACATGGTGATTTAGCATACTGCTATAGTTGCCTGTCTGGCTTAGCCTATGTTTAAGCTTGGACAGACAGATAACTATATCATGGCACATGAGGAAGTAATTTAGATATAGGTGACATCACAAGCAAAAAGGATGGCTTCTCATCTATTGCCAATTTTCATTCACAGCACATAATTCATCCACTCATCCTATGTGGAAGAAGACAAGTGACCTTAGCAAGAAACCACCAGTGACTGAAGAAAAGGCCATCACTGAGCTTGTTCCTGCTGAAGAATCAAACCTGGGTAAGTATTCATGGCATTTATGTTCATGGCACACATGTATAGGCAAGCAGCATTAAAATACATTTTTAGACAAAGAATATGCATTTGCCAGTTAAGAAAAGTTCCATATAAATTAGTGCATACACAAAAACAAAGTATTCTTTATGAAAGAGCATTTGTCTTACTAAGATTAGCTTGATATTACAACTAGTTTAGTTTAGTTTAGACTCTGTTGTGAAAAAGCACTGTACTAAAGAAAATGTTGATTGAGGTAAAGTTTTTTTTTTCATTTATTGTACAAAAGACTTAAAATGTGTTGTACAATATCTTTTAAAATCATGTTTTTTTTGTCATTTTAGGATGGAAAATCTTTGCTATTATTGTCCCTATTGCACTAGCAGCATGCGTGCTTATTGCTGGAGTCTGTTTTTGTGCAACAAGAAGGTAATATTTTTGTACGAATCTAACCGTTCTAGTAATACTTATGGTCAGTTGCAGGGAGCTAATTACAGTATTGATTTTCTTTCTATTGGTTTAATTTGTGTGAATGAGTAGCCACACTTTCTTAATTATAATACAATTACAAATAGTGTTCTCTGCACAAAATAATCATAGTACTCTTTGGTCACTTTGAAACTGGAATTCATTCTTTGCAAATCTCACTAAGGCCATTATAGTAGGTGATTTTCTTTTTTCACTAATTACCTAGTCTACTATCTGCCAGTTTTACACAATAAGCAAAGTAAAAACAATCATTTCAAATGCCCTTTCCTTGATGGACAGAATACCTCTTATTACCCAAAGATTTGAAAACCTTGGAATTATGTTTTTGTTTATGTTTTTGATTGGTTGGATTCAGTTTACTTAGAATGTAAACAATGTGCAGAAGTTTATGATGTTTATGATTTGTTCTCTGTAGTAATTGTATTTCTACATATGGCAGGGAGCAGCCATAGTGCTTGCCTTGTCAGTTTTTAAACATACTGTCTTTAAAAAGATACCCAATTTCTTTATATGAGAATACCTCAGCATAGGGTAAGCAATATGGTGGCTCTAGTGTATATGTATTAACGTGCAATAAGTTGGTTTCATACTTTTATGCAAAAGAAAACCTACTGAGATTGGTTTGTTTCTTCTTAATATTTCTTATCCTAATCTGTCATTTGTATGGGTGGGCAGATTTTTCTAAAATCCACAGCTATCAGCCCTTTTCAGGTTGAACAAGATAATAAATTTGTGGAGCAGTAATATGCTTTGTCTGCCTTAATTAATTATATCAGAACTGCCTGCTGCCATCTGTAGCAGTTCAAGCCATGGCAGTTAATCTCCATAATCTTCATTGTGTCAATGTATATTAGTACCACTCTATATTTTCATTCTGTAGTCGGCGGCTAGCTAAGGTCATTGTAGTTCAACATTAGATGCAGGGCTGCAGGTTTTCATGTCTGCTTAAATACTGTCTTGATTGAGCACGTTTATAACTCAAAGGGAAACTGACAGTGTGATGTGAGTGTGGGGAAGGGGTTGACTTAACATAGATTGATATATCTTATAATAATCATGTATTCTCTGTAGCAGAAAGTTAAAGACTGAAGCCTACAAGTCCCCTGAGGAAAAGAATGGGGGTGAGTATGGACTCATTATTGATTATGTGGTTTTAAATATAGATGTGTTTCATATATTACTGTAATCTAGAATGGAGTATGGGTATGGTTATGGAGGGCAAACAGAATCTGACACCCAGAACCTGGCCAAGTATTATTTGCACCCAGGAAAATACTACTTGGCCCAATGCCCTGCCTGTCCACACCCCACCTGTTTGCCCATCTTCACCTCAGCTGTTTAGACCCCAAGGCTCAAAAAAGATATCTTAGAGTAAAAGCAAGTAATTTATTAATAATCACATTTAAAAAGTTTTCGGTACATACTAACCCCACATAGCCCACCTTACGCGTTTCGCACCCTCCGGTGCTTAGTCATAGGTGAGACACAATTCGAAGTCGTAGTATCCTATTCAATGGTTGAAGTATTCAAAAAATTACTCTGAATTTCGAATTTTTTTACTTCGAAAATTCCCTCGAATTCACTTTGACCCTTGATAAATCTGCCCCTAAATGCGCAGTGTAAATAATGTTCTGTTTTCATCAGGTTGCTGGAAACCTCTCGACCAACCGATTGTACGACAGCAGTCCACAGAATTTATCATTAGTTACAATAATGACCAGGACCCACCACAGAAGTTTGATCTAGTGAAATGCGACATGGAAGGTAATATATTAAATAGAAAATTATTGTTTGATTATTTCGTCTGCTACTAGCATTCTGTCTTCATGCAGCAGTTGGGTGTCAGATGAATGATCCAATATATCTTATAGGGGGGCTCCCTTTACCTAGAAAATGTATTAGAACTCATTCCAGAAATCCTGTCTCTCTACATGCAGAATTTGTGCAAAATGAAGCTATTTTGTTAGATTTTGTTTGTACTGGAATCAGTTATTTGAGTGAGCTCTGATACAGCTGCTAGGAAAGGGAGCCCCCCCCCTATAAGATATATTGGATCATTCATCTGACACCCAACTGCTGCATGAAGACTGAATGAAAAGAAACAGATGCTGAGAGAGGAATAGTAAATATAAACGTGATTATTTTAGAAACAATGCAGATTTTTTGATTGATCGTATTAAGAAGTTTTCTTACTTCACTATGAGGTAGCTTATATTACATTTTCATTTTCGTGATAGTAGTTCCCCTTTAAGGTACGTCTGACTTGGCCTGTCAGTTACTGCTCAGAAGATCTGACTTTTAAATAATGAGTGGGTGGTCTGTCGGATCCCATATAAAAGGAAAAAAAGCTACAAGGGAGGAAATTTCAACTTATTATTATGCAGCACAATATACTTTGCATATCAATATATAAAAGTAGTAATAATGCAGATGTTTGCTCCAAAAATAAGGACCTCCACAAAATAGCCAGTGCAATAATACTAGCTATGCCCCCAATAAGGAGGTTGTGCCTTAAATTGTCCTGCCATCTACTGGTGATACACCAGAATGCAGCTAATCATAAACAGATTGCTTATTCATTATTGTGTAGGTTTGAGATACATTTTCATTGATTACAAAGTATATTCCTTTGTCTATCTAAATTCTAAGTATCTTCTTACACAAGAGTAAGTTTAATTCAGAGTGTGGCATATGCCTTATGGGGTGCAGCAACCCAAAAAGTGCTCTGATATATGCCATATGACACTCGTGCTTCTGCCTACTGTGCTGCATGTTTGAACTTAATCACATAATCAAACATGATTTTAAAAGCTTATGTTGCATTTTTAGTGACAACCAGGCTCCCTTCACTAAAACCACACAAATAGCATCCTAATAGTACGATACAGCTTTTATGTCAATAGAGAGGTTAATAGCAATAGATTTTAAAGCATTTTTTCTGATATTATACAGTTCTGTAATAAATATTGATTTATATCCATATGCTTTTTTTGCACATCTAATAAATGTTGCTTGTGTGCTTTTAGACTATCAGCAGCCTGCCATGATCGGTACTGGCTTGGTCACACGAAAAGGTTCCACATTCAAACCAATGGACACAGACACCAACGAAACCTCAGGAACTCAGGAAATTGAAAACCACTATGATTGCCCACATAGGAACAGACATCAGTATGCCCTTCCCCTCACCATTTCCAAGCCAGAATATGCCACCCCCATTATAGAACGTCACTTGATTAGGGGAAACACTTTTACTTCTGAGTCTGGATATAATGTACCGGTAATATCGTTAGACCGCCAGAACTCCTTCTCTGCTGTTAGTTTTTCAATCTCGACTAGTCCAGAGAACAGCGGTAGGGACTACCAGACAGCTCACTGCATCAACACAGAAGAATGTGATTATGATCGGCCCAAGGTGTATAGCGGATGGACTGCAATAGGGAATGATGAGTACCAAAAGCCACAGATCTGCTCCATGGTGGCAGATGGTTACTCTTCTCCACGGGACTGTCTTAAGCCAATAAACCAGACTGCAATAACTTCGCTCTTATAACTGTAACAAAGGGAAAAACACCAAGGCACATTCCTAACCTATGTTACTGCACAGCTGCTGGAAGATGTTGTTTACACTGATGACTATTTTTTTATATATTTTATGTTAATGCCTGGAAATCATTCAAGGGGAATGTGATTTTATCTCAAGGGCACAGGTTACCTTATATTATGTGCAATGTGTACAGAAAATATTTAAAAAGAACATGTATTGTTGTACAGATATAACTTTTTTTTGTTAGTGTTTTGTTCTTTATTGTTACTTGAGAAATAATGGTGCACACACTGCTTGGAATCTAAAAAATAGCTTAATGTTTTGTATGCCAATTGTGTAGAACATTAAGCTCATTAACACTGTGAATGTGTATAAAGCTTGGTTACCTGTAAAACAGGATCATATGGAAATATATTTGTCATAATATATGCTGGTTGGCAGGGTTTCAACAATGCTATGTTTATTAGAAACAATTCATAATAAATGTGTTGTTCTCTCATGATTTCTTACTGTTTAAACTCTCATGTTTCTTGAATTTTTTTTTTATGCCAATATGTACTCTTCAATAGAAGAGCCATTATGGATACAACAAATGTTACTGATCTTCTGGGAAAGCTCATTTGCACTTCAAGGAAAATAGATTTAATGTATAATCTATTTAACATAGTTAAGTTGGGTTGAAAAAAGACCAAAGTCCATCAAGTTCAACCCTTCCAAATGAAACCCAACATCCATACATACACACGCATATAAACTATATATACTCATACACTAACTATAGAGTTTAGTATCACAATAGCCTTTGATATTATGTCTGTCCAAGAAATCATCCAAGCCATTCTTAAAAGCATTCACAGAATCAGCCATTACAACATCACCCGGCAGTGCATTCCACAACCTCACTGTCCTGACTGTAAAGAACCACCTACGTTGCTTCGAATTAAAGTTCTTTTCTTCTATTTCGCCTCTGGTACGGTGATCCACTTTATGGGTAAAAAGGTCCCCTGATATTTGTCTATAATGTCCTCTAATGTACTTGTAAAGTGTAATCATGTCCCCTAGCAAACACCTTTTTTTCAGAGAAAACAACCCCAACCTTGACAGTCTACCCTCATAATTTAAGTCTTCCATCCCTCTAACCAATTTAGTTGCATGTCTCTGCACTCTCTCCAGCTCTCTCCAGCTCATTTATATCCCTCTTAAGGACTGGAGTCCAAAACTGCACTGCATACTCCAGATGAGGCCTCACCAGGGACCTATAAAGAGGCATAATTATGTTTTCATCCCTTGAGTTAATGCCCTTTTTTATGCAAGACAGAACTTTATTTGCTTAAGTGGCCACAGAATGACACTGCCTGGAATTAAAAGTAACCATGAAGTAGTACCCGAAGAGCACGCAGTATTTTTATACATTGTGTATTTATTGCAGAAAAGTCGTGCACTACATGTTTGGCTCATCATCCTTCATCAGGTGCTCAAAAACATTCTACAGGTTTGAGACCTGTTATCCAGAATGCTAGAAACCTGGGGTTTTCTGGATAATGGATCTTTCTGTTATTTGGATCTCCCAGGAATTGTCTCTGCCCAGGTGCATAATGAGGGAATCTGAGAGATATGCTGCTCGTTGGATGTAATTAGACGGAGGTCTTAACTGAAGTTACATTGGTGTATGGAACATTTGGGGTTTAATATCAAGTTTCTTCAGGTCCCCGGCAGCACCACAAGAGAGAGATGGCCCCTCCTCCTAGGACAGTAAACAAGAACAAAACACCCCCCCCTCCTGCTATCCCCTGTGTTCTTGTTTCCTGTCCTCCGAGGACTAGGTGAGTATTAGGGGTCCAGCAGGATTCCTAGGGGGGCTAAGCAACCGTGTTTTTACTACTCACCCCTAGCTGTGGGTTCCTGGTGCGTTCCCGTCCCTCCGTTTATCCTCCTGCCAGCGTGTGGGAGAGGAGTCAGTCCTTTGGCTGTTGGAGGGGTTCGTGCGGCAGAAGGGAGGTCTGTGTCGCCTGTATCTCCTCCTTCTGAGCCGCAGGTTGCTTCCCTCCCTCCGTCGGGTTTTTCGGCAAGTGCTGGTGTATGCGGCGGGGGTATTAGTTATTGTGCGCGTCCTTGCGATGTGTGCGCTTCCGGGTTGCGGTAGTCACGTGACCATCCGGCTGCAAATTTTCTCTTTCTCTCTTCTTGCTGGAGTGGCCTCCCTGCATTGCAGCTACTGTGTTTAGGTGCTGTGTTCTGGTAAGGAGCTTTACTTCTGGTGTTCTGTGTGTTGCTTAGGGGTTATTATATAGTGTTTTGTTTTTCCTTGTAGCCATGTCCTCCCGCTCTGAAGGCAGAGACCAAGAAAGGGAAAGATCCAAGAGATGTGCTTTATGCAAATTAAGACTTCCTCCGGATTTTCCAAAGTGGATTTGTCAAGATTGTTTGAAGGAGAATTTTCAGCAAGATGTGCCCGAGGCTATGTCAGAGTTCGTGTCATGGTTTAAGGTTAATATGCAGCAGACCCTTGAGACTTTTAAGGTTAATGCTCAAGCTCAGCCTCAAGCAAGTACTTCGGGGGCCAGCCAGGTGGAGGCGGCAGATGTACATGAAGTATTTGTGGATTCGTCTGATGAGGACATCAGAGAGGATGCTTATGTGTTTTCAGTGGAGAATATTGATCATCTCGTAAAAGCTGTAAGATCCTCGATGGATTTGAAAGATGAAGATAAACCACGCTCTAAACAGGATATGATGTTTCTAGGCCGTAAAAAGTCGCCCAGAGTTTTTCCAGTGCATGAGGTGATTTCAAGTATAATTTCTAAGGAGTGGTCGAAGCCTGAAAAGAAATTAGTACTGCCTAGGAAATTGAAAGCTTTATTTCCATTTGACGAGAAGGTAGCGGCAGCTTGGGATCTTCCGCCTAAGGTCGATGTAGAAGTCGCTAGATTGGCAAAAAAGACGACTATTCCTGTGGAGGATGGAGCCAGTTTTAGGGACCCGATGGATTGGAAGGTGGATGCTGCTCTCAAGAAACTCTTTGAATCCTCTGCAGCAGCGTTTAGACCTGGGGTAGCTACAGCTTGTGTCATTAGGTCTATTAGACTTTGGCTTAGTCAGCTAAATCAAGATATGGAGGATAGAGTCTCCCGAGAGGATATGAAGTCTTCGTTGGAGATTATCAAGTTTGCTGCAGATTATTTGTGCGATGCTTCGGTGGAGACCATCAGAATGGCAGCTAGGTCTTCTGCTCTGGCTGTAGCAGGCAGGCGTGCACTATGGCTAAAACATTGGGCAGCAGACCTGGCATCAAAGAATAAGCTTTGCGCCATGCCCTTTGAGGGTCCATTTCTTTTTGGTAAGGAGTTGGAGGCTCTGGTCTCTAAATTAGGTGAGACGAAGAAGTTGTTACCTCAGGACAAACGTTTTTTTCCACAGAAATTTTTTTTTCATCCATCAGACCAATTTAAAGGATCTAGAAGTAAGAAGAAGCCTTTTTTTCGTCCCACCGGTGGCAGATCAGGTAAACCTCACTCAAAGGGAAACAGGTCAGAAGAATCTCGCAAGACGGATCAGTTCTGACGCCAACTTGTCCAGACCAGTAGGGGGAAGGCTTCGTTATTTTTTTCACGGGTGGACCAGGATCACCAGCGATCCTTGGGTTCTAAGTATTATCCGGGAAGGGTACAGGCTTGAGCTAGCCTCTCGCCCAGGACCTCGTTTTCTTTGTACAAGAGTTCCCAGAGAGTTTGTGAAAAGAACATATCTTCTCAAGGAAATTCAGGAATTTCTGCAATCCCGTGTTTTGGTTCCTGTTCCTCGAGACGAAGAGAGGAAAGGAGTTTATTCTTCAGTTTTTTTGGTCCCCAAACGGTCAGGCAAGTTTCGAATGATAATCAATTTAGTTTATCTAAATACCTTCATGAAGAAAATTCATTTCAGGATGGAAGGTGTCAGGTCAGCAGTCTCAATTCTGAAAAAGGGGGATTTCATGGCGACGATCGACCTTCAAGACGCCTACCTCCACATCCCGATTTGGGAGGGACATCAACAATTCCTGAGAATTGCTATCAAAGATCAGCACAAGTTAAGTCATTATCTGTTTGCAGCCCTGCCATTCGGCCTGTCTTCATCCCCTCGCATTTTCACCAAGGTTTTGGTGGTGGTGGTAGCTTTTCTGAGAACCCAGAACATTCCTATTGTGCCTTATCTAGACGACTGGCTATTGAAGGCGCCTTCCAGAGATCTACTTCTCAGCCATCTGCAAAGAACAATTTCTTGCCTAGAGACCTTGGGTTGGAAGATCAATTACCCGAAATCGGATCTCATTCCTTCTCAGAGGAAACAGTTCTTGGGAGTCCTGTTGGATTCAGAACAGTGTTGTACCTACCTTCCTCAGCAGAGGAGGGTCAGTCTGTGCAGTTCCTTGACGAGTCTCTCTCAGCGAAGAGTAGTCTCGATCAGGCAGGCCATGTCAGCTTTGGGAGCAATGACGGCGACTATAGAAGCAGTGCCGTGGGCCAGACTGCACATGAGGCTTCTTCAGAGAACAATTTTGAGACGTTGAGATGGCACAGAGAGCACTCTGGACAATCCTATAAAGCTACCTCCTCATGTGAGACACTCGCTCAGTTCGTGGAAAGGTCTGAACTTGTCCAAAGGAGTTCCTTGGGTCATTCAGCAGTGGCTCATTCTCACCACCGATGCCAGCAGGCAAGGGTGGGGAGCGACTCTAGAGCGAAATGTCTGGCAAGGCATTTGGTCTCTGCAGGAGGCGTCTCTCTCTTCCAATCAACTGAAGCTCCTGGCTGTTTGGAGAGCATTCAAAGTGTCGGCACATCTGACCAGAGGTCAGGCGATAAAAGTCAGAACAGACAACACCACAGTAGTGGCTTATCTGAACAGACAAGGTGGGACCCGCAGCCAAAGTCTTCTGGAATTGACTCTGAAAATTCTTTGTTGGGCAGAAGTTCATCTGCAGACCCTGCAGGCGATTTATATAAAGGGTTCAGACAACATCAGAGCGGATTTCCTAAACCGCAGGCAAGTTGTGCCGGGGGAGTGGTCTCTCAGTCCATCAGTGTTTCAACGTCTTGTTCACCGGTGGGGTCTTCCAACCATAGACCTTATGGCTACAAGGGAAAATGCCAAGCTGGACAAATTTTATTTCCAATTTTTTCAGGACAGACCGACAGCGATAGATGCCATGCTCCAGTGCTGGAAAGGCGGTCTGAATTACATCTTTCCTCCGCTTCCGATGATAACCAGGGTTCTGAGGAAGATCAGGCTAGACAGAGCCAGAGTCATTTTGGTGGTTCCATATTGGCCCAGGAGAGCGTGGTTCTCTCTCCTGTTGGAAATGGCGGAGGAAGATCCACTAATTTTGGGTTCCAGCAGAACTCTGCTTCACCAGGGGCCAGTGTACCATCCGGACCCCAGCAGACTAGCTCTATCAGCGTGGATCCTGAATGGCAGTCGTTAATCCAACAAGGGTTATCCTCAGAAGTTATTGCAGTTATGGTTCACAGCAGGAAAGCAGAAACTAATAAAATTTATTCTAGAGTTTGGAAGAAGTTTTCTTTCTGGTGCGGAGATCATTCTATTGATCCACATGAGGCTTTGGTTCCCCAGATTCTACAGTTCCTTTCAGATGGTTTTCGGTTAGGGCTAAAACCAGCTACTCTCAGAGTTCAAGTGGCGGCCTTGGGGGCAGTGAAAGGTGTTTCACTAGGTGAAAATCACTTCGTTAAGCAGTTTATTAAAGCAACAAGCAGATTGAAGCCAACCGTCAGAGATATCTGTCCGCCATGGGATCTGAACCTTCTATTGTCGGTTCTGTCTGAGGATCCTTTTGAACCATTATCGTCAATTCACATTAAGTTTCTGACCTTAAAGACTGTAATCTTAGTAGCCCTTACTTCGGCCAGAAGAGTGGGCGAAATACAGAGTCTTTCCATTGAAGAACCTTATCTTCAGATTTTTCCGGATAGAGTTGTAATGAGGCTTCCACCCACCTTTGTTCCTAAAGTGGCTTCGACTTTTCATTCGTCTCAGGAGATTGTTCTTCCTTCATTTTATCCACATCCAGTGGGAAGTAAAGAATGCAAACTTCATAAACTAGATGTCAGACGCTGTTTGGTGTTCTTTTTGTCTAGATCGGCACAATACAGAAGATCTAATAACCTTTTCATTAATTTTGCAGGCCCTTCAAAGGGGCTAACTGCTTCGAAACCAACGATTTCAAGATGGCTTAAGCAGGTTATTATTATGGCTTATGAGTTAAGAAGTCTGTCTCCTCCTGCCAGAATTAAACCACATTCTACAAGGGCAGTAGCTACAACGTGGGCGCAGAGAGCGGAGGCATCGGCAGAACAAATTTGTAAAGCTGCGACGTGGACCTCGATGCATACATTCTCTAAGCATTACAAGCTGGACATTTTTTCCTCAAGGGAGGCTGCTTTTGGCCAGAAAGTATTACAAGCGGCTTCTGTTCCCTCCCCAAAATCTCTTGTGGTGCTGGCGGGGACCTGAAGAAAGATTGAATTTCTTAACTGTAAATTGTCTTTTCTTCAGGTCCCCTCAGGCAGCACCATTTATCCCTCCCCTTAATTAAAATTTCTGTTAAGCAGCCTGGTGTCTCTTGTTCTTGTAAACTAACACAGGGGATAGCAGGAGGGGGGGGGTGTTTTGTTCTTGTTTCCTGTCCTAGGAGGAGGGGCCATCTCTCTCTTGTGGTGCTGCCTGAGGGGACCTGAAGAAAAGACAATTTACAGGTAAGAAATTCAATCTTTAACTATATCACATCTACGATGGCGGATAAGTATTGGCACTACATAACATGATCTTATTTAATATGCTGTTAAGCACTGAACTATAACTCACACGCTAGCAAATCCTTGCACCTAAGTATACGAGCAACACACTGATCTTATACTGAAGTATTTTGGATATTAATATAAGCACCACAATGGCAGTTGTTTTTACAAATAAAAGACCAATTTTGGTATGCAAGACATTATTTGTGACTTATACTAACACTCACTCTTGAGGAAGCAAGTTCAATTACAATGGTGCTTACATAATTAGTCTGCAGCTTATGCATCTCTCCTTGAAATCTTTTCAATATACGTATATCAATCTTACAAGTAAGAGTGACAGTAGTTATTTACAGTATTGTGACAACATTATTACTTTACATTATAATTGTTTGTGTCACAGGAGGGAGACGCCCCTCCTCTTACAGGAGTCTTAGGGTTCTAATTTGTTTTTAACACATATGTGTTGGCATGGTTGACTAATAAACATCACATTTTAATTATATTCAATATTACCAATTAAGTATTTTATTATCTGGCTTTTGGGGATGAAGTTGTATTGTGTTTTTTTGTCATATTATGGTAATTTAAGTAGTGACACCCTCTAATATAGCCAATTATCTTTGCTCTGTAATTTTTGTTATTTTAGCAGATAATATATACTTTATTATATACTATATCTAGCTAAGAATCACTATTGTTGTTCTGTTTAGTCTGTATTTTTAGGCTTTAGGGCAAGTCCACACGAGGAGATTCGGGGAGATTTTGTCGCCTGGGGCAACTTCAGGCGACTATAGAAAACACTTCGCCGCATGTGCATTAGCGCAGGCGACTTTTCATTGCAGCCTATGGGGAAAAACGCAGAGGCAGTTCGGGGAGATAGTCACTCAAAAGACTAGGCGATTAGTCGCCAGGCGACAAAATCTCCCCGAATCTCCTCGTGTGGCCTTACCCATAGAGTAGACTGCTTCTATACAACTTGTGTGGTTTTTTTTTTCCATTCCATGTTAGCTCAATATAATATTTTTCTGAGTAGTTTAAAAATCTAAATATTTTACCGGTGGGATAACATGACCGGGCCTGATAAAAAAAAAAAAACGTTGGCAGGTCCGATGCATTCAGCTAACTCTACCCACTCTAAATCCCCCCACATGGTATGCTGCATGGTAGCTACACCATTGTATTTCAATGCAGTGAATTTCGATGTATAGCAATGTTAACATATAATTCATTAAAGTCAAGCATGTAGATATGAAGTAGTCGAACACTCAAACATTTCACGAGATAGGACCAAGTATTAGAATATTTTTTTTCATTCTTGCCCATACACATTGCTAAAATATTTGTAAGGTCGCTTATATAAATATGAAAAGGCATTTACCATCCCATATTCCCACAATATAATACTATAGGAATTTGTATTGAGCTGGGGTTTGCAACTGTACTTACAACCTTACTAGATGAACCTGATTATCTAGATCAGAGGTCCCCAACCTTTTTTTTTTTTTTTTTAACCAATGAGCCACATTCAAATGCAAAAAGAGTTGGGGAGCAACACAAGCATGAAAAATGTCCATGGGCATGCTAAATTAGGGATTTGACTATTTTGTAGCCCCTATGAAGACTTTCAGCGTAAAGGAGTCTCTACTTGGCAGTACACCTGGTTTTTATGCAATTAAACCTTCCTTCCAAGCCAAGAATTCAAAAATAAGCACCTGCTTGGAGGCCACCGTGAGCAACATCCAATGGGTTGGTGAGCAACATGTAGCTCACGAGCCACTGGTTGGGGATCACTGATCTAGATGATACTACTGAAATCAGCACAGGTGTGGTATTACAGATTCTATCAAAGCAATAATGTTAATATTATAATTTTTTTAGTAGCCCAGGCTAGGTCCCACCACAAACAAAAAATTGTATTTCACAATTCAATAGATTGCATTTCATAACTATAAAAATACTGAAAACAGTGAAACTGTGGAAAATGAGTATAAGAAATTCCTTCCTATTTACAGTGAATAGTTCTTCATTGAATTAAGCAGAGTATACTGAGCAATACACAAATGTGAGGAAGTGGTGTAAGTGCTCTTACGGACGAG
Organism: Xenopus laevis; assembly: GCF_017654675.1. Classification (NCBI taxonomy): domain Eukaryota; kingdom Metazoa; phylum Chordata; class Amphibia; order Anura; family Pipidae; genus Xenopus; species Xenopus laevis. The sequence goes on from NC_054380.1 coordinate 57,623,431, forward strand.
CGGTTGAAGCTGCGCTCCCCTGTGTTCCGTTTTTCTGCGTTCAGCCGCAGGGGAGCGCAGGAATAGATGCATTTAGCTTTTTTCAATGGGGCTGTACTCACACAGGCACATGTAGGAGCCGAACGCAGGAAAAATGCAGCATGTTGCGTCTCAACCTGCGTTCGGCGCCTACACAAGCCTGTGTGAGTACAGCACCATTGAAAAAAGCTAAATGTGTCTATTCCTGATCTCCCCTGCGGCTGAACGCAGAAAAACGGAACGCAGGGGAGCGCAGCCTCAACCGCTCGTCAGTAAGAGCCCTAACTTGGGTCTGGGCAATTGACAGAATTAATGACTAATTGAACTCCACACTGCTATTATTTTAAACAAGCCTCGATTAATGATTAATTTATACAGAATCATCAGCATGCATGTCATGACTGTTGGTTTCTATTACTCTACTACACCTACTAATAAATTATTTGACATGTAGAAATATCATTTCTACTTAAAACATTGATTGATCAAGATAGTGATGTCAGACTATTATTTTGAACACAACTGTAGGTGCTTAGCCTGTAAATGTAAATGTCTCCACATTAGGGACTACACTCTAACAATCTATTAACCTATGCTAAAATATTGTATATATTTCTCTGCAGTCAGTACAATTATACGTATATTGGTCCTATATAGAATGCCTATTTAGAATAAACATGACTGACTGGGTGATAATAATACAAAATATCGCATTTCCTATAAACGGATTGCAACTCCCCCTACTTAATTATAAAAAATTATAAAAACATATTTTTGATGAGATTGCAGGGTAAATAACTAGTAGAGACTTTGGTGTCCAGAAGTATATTTATTTACAATTGTACAAAATATGCCAATTTGACTGGATATGGAGATAAGCAAAATGTAGAGAGAGGATACACAATAAATAATGCCTCTGAATAGTTGTACATTACACTGGCAAATACAGTTATTAGAATGGCAGGACCCTTTCAATATCTGACTTCTTACCACATGACTTTCTGGTCACATTCTGTTAAGACCAAAACAAACTTTCTTTTTTCAAATGAAGTCACTTTTGTAGTTTTAGATACATAAAACAATGACATTTATTCACATACAACTCTGCCTTATGACCAATAAAAAAAAAAAAAAGAAGATATGTCCTATTTCACCTCCAACTCTCCACATTACTCCAATTTAGAGTAACAAAAATATCAACTAGGTCATTACAGCAAAGGAAGAAATGTTTCTTTACCCTTGATGGCAAATGAGTTACACTAAAAGGAAATTCACAGGGAGGGGGTGCCAATATGTTAGGCAACCTCTGAATACAATAACTTACTTCCTTTGAGGGCAATGCCATCATCTTTAAAAGGCTATGGCCAGGGGTAAAAAGAAAGTGATTACATTTTTCAAGATCAGATGGCTAACAAATGAACACCCCTCAGTGAATTTCACTTTTGCAACAGGAGAGGCCTCTCTATGAGTTTTTTTGATATTCACAAAACATGATGTAACTGGTGCCCAATCAGCACAGAATTCTGTATTCAATAAAAATGCTGCAGTTTGTACATCCAGCCTGGCAGGAGGTGGTGGAAAATGGAGGCTTTGGTTCTAGGAAGGCCACAGATTTTTCTCTCCTATATTAATACATATGGCTGAAGCATAAAACAGTGTAACAAAAAAACGCAATTATGATCAGTGGTCACCCATCACTGGATGCCAAAAGGTACAACATACAAGGAGAATTATCTTAAAGCAATTAGACTTTACCATGTCAATAATGTAGAATCTATGTCAAGGTAACAGCCTGGCTGATAATGTAGAATCTACATCTCCACCAATGCACATGTAATACACATTAACAAAACACAATTACTCATAGTTGGCGAATCAGTATAAGAGTTATACAAGTGTGGCATGAGAGAATAAAATAAATTCAAAATGACTCCTGTTTACTACAAGGGAAAGTCAAAGGCAACCCAGCCCTGGTGGTTGTACTTGAAAATAATGGTTTATTTTGTATCCTTTCCACAAAAATATATCAGCCAACAGAATGCCGTGCATAGGTATATTCATAGTGAAGGTTATGGATATGTGGATTTGCAAATAGGCATACAATGTGAAATGAGTCTAGACACTATAAAACAGGAAGAAAACAGTCTGACACCAAAAATAAAATAACTAAAGTGTATAAATAGTAATTTAGCAAGTACAGTATGTACATATACAAATATATATATATATAGTGCAGTAGGAAGGACCACAGACCTGTTTCACATCACATTGCATATAACGGCTGCAACATTACTATAACAGACAGGCTCACTTTATCTACATTTTCAAAACAGTCATTTTCCATCAATTTTTTTCTCAAAACAAGCCCTTTCTCATCTGGTAAACAGGCCTGACATGGTAGCAGGAGAAACAGTAGCACTGTTTTACAGTTATGTTAACAAAAGTAAAAGATACAGATGTGCACTGCAAACTTTGGGCTGTATTTATGAAAATATATTGCACAAGGGGACAACAACTGCTCTGCTTTTATTTCTGCTGAATATTCTTAAAGGAACAGTTCAGTGTGAAAATAAAAACTGTGTAAGTACATAGGCTGTGCTAAGTAAAAAAAAATTCTAATACAGTTAGTTAGCCAAAAATGTAATGTATAAAGACTAGAGTGACTGGATGTCTAACATAATAGCCAAAACACTACTTCCTGCTTTTCAGCTCTATAACTCTGAGCTAGTCAGCGACTTGAAGGGGGGCCACATGGTGCATAACTGTTCAGTGAGTTTGCAATTGATCCTCAGAATTCAGCTCAGATTCAGAAGCAACAGATATGACCCATGTGGCCCCCCTCAAGTCTCTGATTGGTTACTGCCTGGTAACTAGGGTAACCAGTCAGTGTAAACCAAGAGAGCTGCAAAGTAAAGTAGTAGACTGAAGTAGTGTTCTTGCTATTATGTTAAACATCCAGTCACTCCAGCCTTTATACATTACATTTGTGGCTAGCTATCTATATTAGAAACATGTTTTATTTTGCACAGCCTATTTACCCAGTTTTTATTTTTACACTGAACAATTCCTTTAAAGTAAATACAGAGTAATGATATTGGTGCAGAGATGTTCCAGTTTTGGTTTGAGAACTTTAGCTGTTAAAGGAATTTTTCAGTATAAAAATAAAAATTGGTTAAATAGATAGGCTGAGCAAAATACAAAAAATATTCTAATATAGTTAGTTAGCCACAAATGTAATGTATAAAGGTTGGAGTGACTGGATGTCTTACATAATAGCCAGAACACTGCTTCCAGTTTTGCAGCTCTCTTGGCTTCCACTGATTGGTTACGAGGCACTAACCAATCAGAGACTTGAGGGAGGGCCACATGGGCCATAACTGTTACTTTTGAATCTGACATGCATGCTGAGGATCAATTGCAAACTCATTGAACAGTTGTGTCCCGTATGGCCCCCTTTAAAGTCGCTGACTAACTCAAGAGAGTTAGAGAGCTAAAAAGCAGGAAGTAGTGTTCTGTTATGTTAGACTATCTGCATTTTTCTGTGCTATTCAATTAACATTTTTAGGTTCTGTTCCCCTTTAGTTTCAGTTAGTATTTTAGATACTTAGCCAATCTGCTCATATGTAAATATAGTAAAAGGGAAAGCATATTATTTTAAAAAGAGTGTCTTCCATTATTTAGCCCTTAACTAGAAAGTATAATTGCCAGCACCTATAGTGCATGAATCTGAACACAATCAAATGACTGGACAGGGCCAAACTGGCACTTTTCTTAGATATAAATGCAAATAGCATTACTTAAATAGTTAAACAAAAAATGTCCCATTATATGGCAATCTGCTGCTACTGAAAGAGATGTTTTTTTCCCTGGTTATTAAGCTTGATATTCTTAGCCAATCAAGTCACTCTTTACAGAAAAAAGCCTGGTGGGTTAAAATGTTGCATTTAGAAAGTCACATGCTTTTGTGCTTAAAAACATTGTAAAAAAAAAAAAAAACATGCAATATGTAAATGTTATGGCTCATAGTGATAAATGGAAAAGACATTTTTGCATGCTAAAATTGCTCCGTGAAACCCTGAGGAAACCATGTTAGGCAACAGTAACCAGCCTCCCAAATTCTGGGTAAAGTAGTCCTCACGTCAGCCTTATTCCACTAGAGGGAATATGCTTGTCTTCAGCCAAAAGACTCCCAAAGCAAACTTTATGACAAGGACTCAGTTGAATATGCTTGGTTGGAAGCAGTGTCCCCTCCTGAAAGTGATTCGCTGGTTGTTTCTAGGTCTCCGTTTTCATTTCCATCAATATGCAGCTTCTGTTCAAACGCTAGAAAGCAAATGAAGTAAGAAAGTTTAAACATACAGCAATTTTGCCGAAACAGTCAGTGTACACATGACTATGAAGATTTTCATTCATCCAGGTCATGGTATATCTAGTATAGGTCCATGACACATTGGATAATCCTATCACAACTACACAGAATCAACACCTCTGTGAATTTCTTCAGATGTCACCTCTTTGAAGAGTTACAATGTGCCATTGTAAATGGATTGGTGGAAGAGTTTATATGCCGAAAACTTCCCACATCAGTCAGTTGAACTGAAGATGCTGCTCGGATGAGTAGTGAAACGTCTTCATTGATTACTCAGTTGTTTTTATATTGACCTATACTAGATAGTCAGTGTAAACACTTCTTTTCAACATTAGTAAATTAAATAGGGCTTGTGTTAAACATATATTTTGCCTATTCTTTTAAAATACTGTATATAGTATTTATTTCTTGCATTAAACAAGAAAATTACAACTTTCCGATTTTGTCAGTTTCTGGGTTCCTTAAGTTAATAAAACACAATTCCACATCCTCTGTATAATAATCTCAATTTCTGTATAATTATTTCAAATCCTATGGTTGCATTTTAGGCAAGGGAGGATTTTGTTTTTACTAGGAATGCACCGAATCCACTATTTGGGATTTGGCCGAATACCGAACTGAATCCTAATTTGCATATGCAAATTAGGGCCAGGAAAGGAAAAAGTGGGAAAAATTATTTTCGTGACGAAAAGTCACGTGATTTCCCTACCTGCCCCTAATTTACATGTGCAAATTAGCATTTGGTTTGGCCAGGCAGAAGGATCCTGCTGAAAAAGGCTGATTCCAGGCCGAATCCTGAACTGAATCCTGGATTCGGTGCATCCCTAGTTTTTACAGAACTAATTATCATCTCCCTTTGAACAAGTTACCATGTTTGGGGGGGTCAATTAAAAACAAAACAAAAACATTTCCAATATTCCTTTTTTTTTTTTTAAATAAAATTAAAAGAAGAGACGGAACAATAATACATGCTCAACAGAGGTCCTTTCTGTGTGACACTCCTAGTGCTTTTATCCAGGTAGACAATCACAGGCTTGGGTGAATTTCATTGTTGTCAAAGAGAAGCAACTGATCATGTTCCCTGGCACTTATAAACCGGTTTAGTAACTCTCATTGTACTTATTAGGATCACAACACAGGTTCACAACAAAACAGGCAGTTTGACATATTGGTATTTCAAGGCAGAGATTTTTAATCCAAGCCTCACCCATTTGAATCTGTGCTGAAATTACAATTTGAATTTCATTGCCTTCACAGATTACACAATTGCATCCCTGCCCCCGTGGAGCCGTTACCCACCTTGTGTAGCCCCCACACGAAAGTCTGCCTGCTGTGATCCTTACCTTGTGGAAGCTTTAAAAGATATTAGTACAGATTTATGTGTACTGTATGTTTATGGTTTATTTAAGGGGATCAAAAAAAAAGAGGACAATGAAATATGTTTCTCTACTTCAAATTTGTAATGATGCTACAGTTCTTATCACCTACAGCAATCATTTACCAGGTACAGGATCCGTTATCCAGAAAACTCAGAATTACGGAAAAAAATTATTTTTCTTTCTCTCTGTAATAAAGCAGTACCTTGTACTTCATTCAAAATAAGATATAACTAATCCTTACTGGAAGCAAAACCAGCCTATTGGGGTTATTTAAGGTTTAAAATGATTTTCTAGTAGCCTTAAGGTATGAAGATCCAAATTATGGATAACAGGTCCCATACCTGTAGTATTAAATGGTCACCTGTTTTAAGCAAACGTCACATTGGTTGCTATGGGTTATTGCACCTGGACACATTTTTTTTTTACACATGAAGCTAATGGTATTATAGATAATCTGCAAATATAATAATACCTTGAAGTGATTTGGTGTCTGCGCTTCCATCTTTAGTACTAACCCCAGGGTTAGCACCTCCCTCTTCTAATTCATCAAGATACAAGCGGTAACGATGTCCACTATCATCTTCATACTCTACGTTTTCATCATCAGAATCTATTTCAGGGGCAACATATACAACCTCAAATTCAATTTCTCCTCTCTGGAAGGCAAAGGATGTGGGTTAGAGAAAATGTACAAATAACTACGTCAACATGTGTGCATATCAGATTGGCAGTACTAACAAACATTCACGCATATAAAATTGTGTGGTTAATTCCCACAGAACTACATTATATACACCTACAGGATATACTGTACTTTCAAATGTCATTTACAAGGACATCAAAATCACCAAAGATTTCCATAAAAGTATAAAGGTATGGGCCTAGAGTATTACCTGTTGAGACAGAATCGTAACGGCTTCTTTGTGCTTTGCGTCCCTTAAATTAATTCCATTTACTGCCAAAACTGCATCCCCAACATGCAATCCTCCACAGCGGTCTGCTGGTTGAGCTGGATGGATTTCAGAGATAAGTATTGGAACACCGTGCTCTTTCCCACCCTAAAATAAAATACAAAAGCCTGGAATTACATTTTTTCCCAAAATACTTCATTTTCAACACTTCACAGGCACAGAAGTCAAATCTTGTGGAATACTAATAAACAAAGGCACGCATCACCATAACCTCCCTACTCCACCGCCAACTGTGCATCTTAAGCGGTATACATATGAAATGTGTATTTACAGAACATATAACAATTGTTTGTCTATGAAATGTAGTCACAATTTCACTGCAACCCCACTTTATATGGTGGTAAGCACATACTCCCCTTTTGTTACTCAGATATTGTATCCGTCATTTTAATCACTTGTCATACACTGTTCTGCACTTGGGATCATGTACTGTATGCATAACTCCACCAAATAAGCATTTGTTTGTGCCTTCAAAGTCTGTTTAACAGAAACAAGAACTGCTAATCACCGTAATTGATATGCCAAGTCCTTCATGATCTTCTTTCGCCAGAATAACTTTCCTGATTGGACCAACCCCTTGGCTTTTCTTTAAGCAGTCTGGGTCCTGCTGAGGCACAAAGACATAATGATTATCCTAAATGCAGAAATGAGTTAAATACAAAACAAAAAAAAGTGTTGAATCTGTTTGCAACCACATCATGGAACTTGTCTTATATTTGTAACAACACTTGCAGTCATGATAAAGACACAGTGGGGCTCATTTATCAACACTGGGCAAATTTGCCCATGGGCAGTTACTTATTGCAACCAATCAGTGATTAGCTTTTTGAAGCCAGCTGCAAGTACAGCAATGAATGCAGCAATTTGATTGGTTGCCATGGGTTACTACCCATGGGCAAATTTGCCCAGTGTTGATAAATGACCCCCACTGGGTCTTAGCAACTGGATGTTATGTTACATGCTACTGTTACATGCTAGGTGGGTACAGTGTACAAACACTGCAATAAGGCAGATTAATTGCTCACACACTTTATCTATGGGAACTTACGTGTCCTGGAGGTGCTGGCAATGGGCGCTTTAGATCATTCCGCCCCCGACAGGCTCGAATAACAGTCTTGTGTCGATGAAGGTGAATTTCTGCTTCAAGCTGATTCCACAGTTTGTCATGAGCAGGGCCCTTCATGTCCCTACCAAGCAACTGAATCTGCTGGACTCTGGAAATAAAATAAAGTGCCTTTACTTAACACTCTTTCGACTTCTTTGTGTGCTGCAATAACATTAAAGCATAGCCTTGTGCCTGAAAGTAAAGGGAAATTCAGCAACAAATGCTGGAGAAAAAAATTATTTACTCAAAGAGGTCCTACTCCCAAAGCTTCTTTGAATAGTGAAATAATTTGTAATTCCAAGCAACTTTCAAAAAACATGGTGGCACAGTAGGTACCATTTGCCCACCTATGGAGGCATGCCAAAAAGTCCAATGGGTATATATAATAAAAAACAATACGTTATCACAGGTGCAGTAACCTATAGCAACTAATAAGTAGCCTTCATTTACTGCCCATCTGTTTAAAACCTAACATCTAATGGTTTGTTATTGGTTACTTCACTCTGTGCTTTTTACTATATATGGGGTTTACTGTTCAAGTTCACAGTTAATCTACAAATCAGTTTTGGAACTACTTGAATGCAAAAAAGTTTTGTCCCTGGAGTGTTTTAAGATACTGGTGTATTTTTTTTTTTTTTTTAAATACTGTAGTTAGGTATATTAGATATTATTGCTCAAATGTTGTTTACCCAACACACCAGTCTTCCAACAACAACCTTTCATGTTAACGGCATAAAAAAAGGACCAGGATCTTGTGTGACTGACTTGTAAAAGCTGATAATGGTTCCCTAAAACCTCATCAGACCTGATTACTATGTAATCCAAAATTTGGGACCCTTCCCTGTTTAAATTTCACGCACTGCAGTTCAGTAATTAAATAGAATGTCTTTCACCATCCGGACTCCAGAAAGTGATTTGTAATATGTAACTATTACTTACGTCGATCTTCGTCTGTAGTATGCCCTTAATATGCCCTTGAGAATATTTATATTGGTGAAACCGCACTAAAGGTGAAAGACCTTATCTTTAAACATAAATCCACTACAGGTATGGGATCCATTATCTGAAAACCCGTTATCCAGAAAGTGCCGAATTACAACAGGCCATCTCCGATAGACTCCAATATAATGAAATAATCAAATTTTTTACAAACAATTTCCTTTTTCTCTGTAATAATAAAACAGTAACTTGTACTTGATCCAAACTAAGATATAATTAATCCTCATTGGAAGCAAAACCAACTTATAGGGTTTATTTAATATTTATTTGATTTTCTAGTAGACTTAAGGGATAAAGATCCAAATTACAGAAAGATCCGTTATCTGGAAAATCCCAGGTCTTGAGCATTCTGGATAACATCCGACTACCCTTTCGGTTCCAGCACATAGCCATCAAGCTAAACATTCAGTTAGTCAGTTACGTTTTCAAGTTATTGATTTGGTAGGGATTCCCAGGAGTAGTGGTGATAGGATCCTTATGCTTAAAGGAAAACTATACCTCCAAACAATGTAGGTCTCTTTAAAAAAATATTGCATAAAACAGCTCATATGTAAAACCCTGCTTCATGTAAATAAACCATTTGATAACAATATACTTTTCTAGTAGTATGTGCCATTGCGAAATCATAAATAGAAAATTGCCATTTTAAAAAAATAAGGGCCACCCCCTGGGCACACAAACAAACCATACTTCTTAGGTCACATGAGCCAATTAACAGACAGAGTTGTGTCTTTTGCTTCCACACTTCTTCCTGTTACAGTTAGAGTTGTAGTATTTCTGGTCAGGTGATCTCTGAGGCAGCACACAGACCATCACGAAATGGTGGCTCAAGGCAAGAGATATAAAAGGGCAATATTTACTTAAATATATATTCCAGTTTGGTAAGATTTTTTAATATGCCACCTAATATGATATAATCTGTTGCTTAAGTATTCATTTTGGGGGTATAGTTTTCCTTTAAAAAAATTGCACAAAGGCCATTGGCTCAATGGTGATTACAGCTCAGCATATCCTGTTATCATGACGTCGTAGAGAATTAAAATGGAGTTATATTTCAATTTGTCTGTATTGTTTTTAGCTAATTTAATTTCCTTTTTCTTTTGGAGGATTTTGATCTACAATGAACACCAGTCAGTGCCTATTGATGCATACAGTTGTCTTGTGTACAGTGCTGAGTGCTGTATGTCACGTTGCTTCCAGATGATGTCTCAGACATACAGTAGATAATGTCTCATTACAATCTTACACTTATATGTTCACTGGGATTATATCACTAAATTTGCAATCATATCAAAATACATTTTACAATTCCACTAAACTATTTAACTATAAGGACACTACTATTGATATGTACTTGGTACCTGATTTGCACAAATCAAAGTTTAATAAGGCTGTTTCCAGGGTCTAAAGCTAGTTATAAAATTGTGTATACATAATTTACAGTTTAAGGTTCTCGATATGCCTACATAGTTTGGTAAACCTATGAATATCGACTATCAAATCGTGTGGCAGATAGGATGCTGTAAATATTTTTAATAGGACTGCATAAAGGTACCATACTTTAGAGTGAATGGACATTCATCAGAATGTGTATTGGACAAAAAAATATAGTTTTCTGGAGGCACCTTTCTGTTAGGGCCTTTTTGGCCTGAATCTACATTATGCTTATTTCTGGTGCTGTGGTATATCCTATTGTTTTCTAAAAATATATATGGTTTCTGGGGGTTAAAATACTGTTTAGTGGCTTTTTCCACTAACAACTTTTACAAAAAAAAAACGTGTTCTATTTGCAGGTGCTGAAGTGTCCCCCTTGAAAGTTTATATGGACTATTTATGTTTTGGGATGCTACATACTAAACAGTTGTTATGTAATAGTATTCTAAAAGGAGTAGCCTTTTTTTTTTTTTTTAACAACTTTTCCAAAATATGCAAAAACTTGCATTTTGGTGGTACAAATACATTTTCAGCACATCAGGATGTATAGTTTACTAAACTACACTGTTTTCTGGGGTCACTTTACTGTTTTGTTTTTTTTACCCTGAAATCTAAATTATGCGCATATATTGGTATTTTTTTGAAAGTACTGTACCACTGTAGGATTTATCACAACAAGTATGAAATCTTCATACCGTATATACTCGAGTATAAGCCGACCCGAGTATAAGCCGAGGTAACTAATTTTACCTACAAAAACTGGGAAACCTTATTGACTCGAGTATAAGCCTAGGGTGCTGGTAAGTTATCCTAAATTTGGCCACCAAAAAAATTTAATCAAGCAGCAACATGTTAAACATTCAGGAAGGACATCTTGTATTTATACTTTACAGCATTAAAGGAGAGAGAGCTCAGTAAAATCATTACAGCTCAGCAAATTTTTCCATAATAATAAGTATCAACCCCCGAGTGTTAATGCCCATTCTCTGAACCAGTAGTAGTAGTAGACAAGTGACATGCTTACTGTACCAATTAAGGCTATAAACAGTAGCTGAAATGGCTTGCATATAATAAAAGGAGAGAGCAAGAGCTATAGAGAGAGAGAGAGAGAGAGAGAGAGAGAGAGAGAGAGAGAGAGAGAGAGAGAGAGAGCGCTATAAACATCTGGGTATGTTTTACTCTATATAGGGAGCACCTTCGGTATGGGATTTCATGAGGGTAATTAATATGTTTTAAGTCTCTTGGTGTGGGACAAGAATGTGGATTATCAAGTATATCTGCTTGGAGTGAAGTCTCAAAAAGTTAACTTTTTGGTATGTGGGTTATTAACCATGGATGCAATTTCTCCTCCTCATAGTAAAAAAACTGCATCCTGACAACACATCCAGTATTTCGAATAAGAGAGAGCACTCCAGAGAGAGAGAGCGAGCGCTATAGAGAGAACGAGCGCTATAGAGAGAGAGCGATATAGAAAGAGCGCTATAGAGAGAGCGATCGCTATAGAGAGAGCGAGCACTATAGAGAGGAGAGAGAGGCACCCCTCCTGCACTGGAGTCCCGTAGTATCGGCACAGTATATTAACTGCCGAGACTAATGCGCAACGAACCTCAGAAGTGCATCGGCAGCTGGACGTCGTGGCAGGGGCCCCGGAAGATGCGGGAGGCTGCTGATCAATTTGATGCCAGGCCAGCGGGGGGTCAGGTGATCCTTTCCTCGATGATAGCCCAGCGGCCCAGGCCCCTTCAGCTAGGCAGGCCCTGTACCGGGCCCCTAAAACCAGCCGCTTTGCTGGATAATCCGGCCCTGGCTGCGGCCCAATTATAAATCAGCGGGAGAGGTCAAGTAGGAGGGGCATGGCCATTTACAGCAGGAATAATGTAATGAAGGGAAAATGGCTGCCGGCTGAACTAATGAATACAGCCAGGAACGAGGCAGCTGTGTGGGGCACAGGAGGAGATTTCATGAGCGCAATTGATGCGGTTTGGGTGATTCTGACCTGACTGACTCGAGTATAAGCCGAGGTAGACTTTTTCAACACATTTTGGGTGCTGAAAAACTCGGCTTATACTCGAGTATATACGGTAAATATATACATATTTGGTACAAGTGCATTTCTAAATCAACTGTATTTTTGTGAATATACAAGAATAGTATGATTTTGATTTATTTCTCTATTTTATGAAAAATATGTAATTACTTTTATTATATTGGTATTTAGTCATAGGAAATGGGCTTGCAGTGAAAGGGTTGAGCATATGTAAGCAGCAAAAGACCTACAGAGCAGTTAAAATCCTAAGCGATGACTATAATGCCCCTTTTCCATGCCAGCATAATCACATATTGTCATATATAGAAATGTGTGAACCTGGAAATATAGGGCTACACCAAAACACTGCCCTATACATTCAGTCCCCGGGTTACGTACGATATAGGGTCTGTAGGTTTGTTCTTAAGTTGAATTCGTGTGTAAGTTGAAACATATACTTATTAAATGCAACTTAGACAGATGCTTTTCTTAAGATAGTATTTACTTTTAACTTTCTGTGCATACGTATTTTTACATTTCTGTGCTCTGCAGTTGACATCAAATACCAGTGGGGATTGGGGCAGGTGGTTTATAAGAGCTAAATGCTAATAAAGGCCAAGCAAACCACTGTACATTACTGTAATAGCCTCTGTATGTAAGTATGAGTTGTATCTAAGTTTGTGTATGTAACTCAAGGACTCCCTGTATTGATTTGTACTGCAGGGAACACATTAAGATAATATGACCATTTTCAAATGAGAGAGAAATGAGAGCACTCATCAGCTAAAATGTCTCTACAACGTCAAACATGAAATCCTTTACATGGCTACACACTATGGGGCAGATTTATTAAGGGTCGAATAGGAAATTAAATTTACTATTCGATAATTTTTTTTTGGTCAAAACTCTCAAATCCAAATTGTGAATTATCCAATTCAAATTTTAATTAAAATTTTGAGATTTATCAAACCTATACCCTTGGAATAATTCAAATTTGACTAATCGCCACCTTAAACCTGCAGAGTTCATGTATAGGTCAATGGGAGAGGTCCAGTGACCAATTTGAAGACGTTATGAGCCTTCCTGAGATTCGTGTTTTTTTCAGAGAAAAAATTTGATCTGAGTTTTGAGTCAGTAAAATTGGTTCGAGTTTTAGATATTTGATTTTTTTTTTTTTAAATAACCTCCCAATCAAATTTCGAGTATATTCAAATTTATTAGAGTTTAAAAAAAACTCATGAATTCGAAATCCAACCTTTGATTAATGTGCCACTGTGTTATTTTTCCAGTTAAAATAAACATTGTAGTAAAGCATGAACTCACCTTCCAGCGAGTTCCTTATCTAGGTACTTGGCAGCCAGTCGTGCGCCATACACTTCTGCCTGCAGAACTGCAATGTGCCGACGAAGAGCTTCATTTTCCTTTCGAAGCAATTTCACTTCCGCTTCCAGTTGAGCTTCCTTCACCTTTTCTTTTTTGTTTGCTTCAAGTTCTTTTTCCTAAGCCACAAATAATGACCAGCATTCATTTGTGAAATCATGACTATTATCATGGCATTCAGCAATTGATTCATTACAACCATGATACACCCTGTTATATTTAAAATCTTGGTTGAGCAAGAACACATAAAAAATAATAAATAGAAGGACCCCATGCAAAATTAAGGGGAAGTGCAATATTAGCATATCAATCATATTTACACAGACGTAGTTTAAAAAAATGTTGTATTTTGTCTAACAATTTATTTTTAAAGATTTTGAAATTACATTTCTTCTGCAGCTCTCCAGTGTGGCTCTAGTTGCAATGCCCACTGTTCCTATGTTGTAGACCACAATTTGAGTGATAGGTAGGAAGAGTAATAGAAAACAAGCTGAAGAAGTAATATAAAATAACATAATTCTGTCATCAATTTGCTATGAGCAGCATGATTAAGTATATTATAGACATGCAACCTTTGTATTCCAGATGCTACAAAAATAAAACCTGCATCAGTTGATCTACTGGAGTAATTCTGAAAACTACAGTTCCAACATTGTTCCATCTGGAGAGCCAAAGGGTTCATATTTCCCTGTTTTGGGGTATACAACTGTTACTGGGTATATTTCAAAACAGGATAAAGTGTGTATGAAATGTTAATGTTCAGTGCTATTGCATATTCAAGTGCTATGCTTAACAGAAAGATAGGTAAGTACTCACCATTGCCTCCACAGAAGGTACAGACTTAAAGCAAGAAAATAAAGACTTCAGATTAGAAAGGCTGATACAAAGGCAGAAAGAAACTGTAAACCTGTGTTGAATGCTTTCTTGTTTTGTACATGGGCTCTTAAACTGTTAAATTATGCTAAAGTAGCAGAAAAAATGTGAGTTCAGATTGTAATAAACAAAAACTCACCCACATTCTATTCATTCCTATGGGATTTTTGGAAGCGTATTTATCAAATGGTGAGCTCTAATATTCAGCCATTGATAAATATCCTTCTTAAAATCCCATAGGAATGAACAGAACATGGGTGAGTTTTTATTTATTGAAATCTGAACTCACATTTTGATAAATCTGCCCCTTAATGTGTTTCAATAGAATAAGAGAATATTAAGAATTAATAAAGGCAGAGGTAAGTATTGTTCACCAAACCTCATCAATGTTATATTACAGGATTGTAGTAATTTTCTTAGCACACATCTACACACACTCCGTCCCTGATGCAGCTTCTATTATTCTGCTCACCAGTTTAGCCTTAATGGCTCCAGAGTCGACATTCTGGCCAGTCTTTGAGTGCAGCTGTAGTTGTACTGCGTGTAGCTGCAGAAGCTGGTCATGAACCTCATTATCCAACACTGCTTTCTCTGCTTGAACTTCTGTTAGCTCTGACTTCAGGTCCACCAACTGTGCCTACAAAATACAAAGAAAACAAAAGAGAAGAGACACATATAGCTATAGAGGATCCAAATGTAAATTAAATAATCACAAAATAATGCTGTATTACATTCAATACTTATTAATATCTTGTGTTTGTGATTTAGAATCCTCTATATTTTTTTGCATCTACTCTACAGTGGGGGACATTTAAAATTATCTCATTGTCTGCATAAATATAATGTAACAATACAGAAAATCTGTATCTAGCTCCTGTTACCTAAGACCAAAATATTCCTGTACCTGTTGGTTAATGCTAAAATATAGGCTTGGAAGTATTTTGACCAATATGAACTTCAGAGTTAACCTCAGCTTTACAAAAATGTAAAAAAACTTCTAAAGTAGAGTTCTTTGATTGTGTGTGTGTACAGGAATGGGATGCATTATCCGGAAACACGTTATCCAGAAAGATCAGAATTACGGTAATGGACTCAATTGTAATCAAATAATCTGAATATTTAAAAATTATTCTTTTCTCTGTAATAATAAAACAGCACATTGTACTCAATTCAGACTAAGATATAATTAAATCTTTATTGGAAGCAAAACCAACCTATTGAGTTTATTTAATGTTAACATGATTTTCCAGTAGACAAGGTATGAAGATCAAAATTACTTAAAGATCCGTTATCCGGAAAACCCCAGGTCCCAAGCATTCTGGGGGCTATATTTACTCTTGGGGTTACTCTGAACACCTAATGAATTTAAAATGTCTTGAAAGCGAATAGCTATGTTCGTGCAAATGATTCAGCCCTTGATAAACACAATTATATAGTATGAACTTTGTACCAAAGGAAGAGGTGGTTGCATTAATAAAGTCACACATTAACAGTTAGTTGGTTATGTATCTGCAATTTTTATACATTTCACCAATCATCAATAAGGATCTTATATTTAAAAGGAAAAATAAATCTAAACATCTTTAAAATATCTTACTGCTTTGCTTTTACTATATTTTCAGTTGTTAAAGATTTTTTTGTTAAAGGAGAATTTAACCCCCCCCCCCAATAAAATCTCCTACCCAGAGCTGTAAAATGGCCTATACTCACCTATAGGTGAGTAAAGGTTTAGGGGCACTTACAGGTGTTATCACCTATGCATGGAGGGGGGGGAGCAGGGAGGGGGTACTATGTAGGGTACTGGGCAGGGGTTTTTATTAGTGGGGGGGGTTGAGTTTTCCTTTAAGTTATAGGTGTGACTATGCCATTGTATAGCACTACAAACCTGTCCTGCAAGTCTACAAAACAGGGATTGAGGACCTTCGACGAACATGAATGGACAATTATATGGCTAGGATCAACAAACAAGTGGTAATTAAGAGCAAAATGGACCTTAGATGAGATACTGCACTGACTCAATATTGTATCCAGTGACATTTGTGCACAACTACAAAGTTATATTCCAACTGATAAAAACCTGTTGAACTGCTTGCATTCCTGGTTGCTCAGAGACTGTGTTGCAGTTGCAGGTCAACCCACATTCATACAGTTCTAAAATAAGCACTGCAACTCTGTCCTATATTTGATTGTATTATAGTATACTGAATTGGGTTGTACCTACATAGCTGCCAGAATTTAACAGTACTGTTTGGTACCATATTCATGACAAATCAACTGAAAGACTAAAAAGATTGTAAAGGGATAGTTCACCTTAAAGTTAACTTTTAGTATGTTACATAATGCCCAATTTTCAACAATGTTTCAATTGGTCTTCATTTTTTAGCATTTTTGAAATATTTGTCACTTTTTCTGAATCTTTCCAGCTTTTAAATGAGGTCAATGACCCCAGCAACCAACTTGTTCTGTGAGGCAACAATTTTATTGCTATTGTTACTCTGTACCTGACACACCACTGCCTGGTTGCTAGGGTAATTTGCACTTTACCAACCAGATAGCTGCTGAAATTCCAAACTGGTGTGCTGCTAACCAAACAGCTACATGCAAACAACCCAAGGAATAATAATAATAATAATATTAAAAAAAAAGTTAAAACCATTCAAATTGTCTCAGAATATCACTCTACATCGTACTAGAAGTTAATTTTAAGGTGGACCACACCTTTAAATGATGGCCATAAAAACAAAATAAATAATGGTCACTCTCTTCTGACTATTGACTTTTGCCTTACACAAACAATCATATGGGTTTTTCCATTGATAATAGGGATGCACCAAATACATACATTTTAATCCAGATGATATTCTGCCCCTTCTTAAAACAGTGATTGAATTTTGATTTGTAGATTTACATTTCAAACCCCTGCAAATGTAAGTTGTCCTCAGTTGCCTCATGGCAATATGAAGATTGGATGTGCCAGTCAATATTCTGCTGAAGCCATATCTTTAGATCATTAGGACTGTACAAAATCTCATAACAAATCCTGGATTTGGTGCCTCCCCTACTAAATACCTAAAAGCAATATATATATATATATATATATATATATATATATATATATATATATATATATATATATATATATATATATATATATATATATAGTAAGAAAATACTTCCTCAAAATATAAGGAACAAGCACTTGTACTGTCCTTGCAAGAAAATTGATCTTTGCATGAAATACACTATATACAGTAAATTCACAATAAATAGGTGTTGAGCCTACACACCTGAACAAATATACTATGCTCTTACACCTAGCTACAACCTTCCATTATAACTTTAGGCCTTCAGTACCATTCACATCTGTGACACATCTATGTATGCTTTGTGCCATTGCAATATATATGGTTGCCTTCAAGGGGAAAGCATAAACATGGCATGAGAATAGATGCACACAGCACATAGGGTATTATTGTTCTGGTTACGCTTCTTTTGTTAAAATTTGTATGTCTGGTTCTTTTATTATTGCATTAGCCCCAGCTGTAAATTAGATTTTTTTTTTTACACGTATGTGTGTGTTTAGCCTTAAGGTCCCCAAACCTGCCATTTATCAGACTTTAGCCAATGGAATTAGCCAAATGGAATTATTACAATTGCTCTGGTTGTTGACCAATTGATCAGATCTTGCACCTCTCGCTTTCATATCTGCTGATGCCCTATTCAATTAAGGAATGGGGTTGCTGATAATTTCAGAGTGGGCAAATGGAAAGGATCAGTCCATACCCAGATGGACAGTATGCTTGCGATTGGCCAAACTGCCAAGCAAATCTCTGTTTGTCTCTCAAAACTTGCTACTACAAAATGTTTCCTATGATTTTCAGTATGCATATGGTGGTACAACTGTGAGTTAGTTGTGTTTGTATATTTGAACTGCTGAAGCACCATGCCAGGAAACTGCATGGGGTATTAGTATATGTTGAAGTAAAAAACAGACACAGCCCTTCTTAATTTCCAGATGTTCTGATAATTTAGAAGGTCTTTCGAAACAATCAGCGCAATAGAAAGACAGCCATAGCAGACACAGAAGAAAAGAAGTCCCTGCACCACAAAGCTTTCAATTAAAGTGACTGAAACACCCTGCCTCAGTCAACAGAGCACGTAGATGCCATGTCCTCAGTTTCATTTTAATTTTTATATTAATAGTAAGCAGGCAAGCACATCTAATTCAAAAACTTGGAAACCAAAGATAACATCATAAGTATCTATATTTCTAAGCAATTCAGCAGTTGAAAAGACAGTATTGGTCTACAAGGGAGGTTGAGGAGGAAGAAAACTCTCCTATCATTAAAGAACTGTAAGCACAACTCGAATTTGATATAGATCATTTTCATTTTAACACAAGAGTTTAAATGCCATCATATTCAGTACAACTCAATAACTGCCCTTAGTCAATACAGCATGACAGTAAACATCAACTCTACACCTAAACTGGAAGAAAGCCATAAAAAATAAATAACAGGTGGTGGAATTGCAAACTATTGTGCAGCACCAAAAAAAAAAAAAAGGACTGCTGGAAAACAGACTCCATCGTGCCAGAGATCATGTTATCCCACCTTTGATGATACTGTCAAGAAATGTTTACAGAAATATTTCTTTACCATTAATTCCATGCGACACCAAAAAACAGAAATATTCCTACACTGATCTTTTTCTGTTATTGGCTTCTCCAATCCTCCCGCTTTCTCATTTCATGATAGCTACTCCAGTCCTCCACTCCACCCACATTATCTTAATATATACTCCAACCCTCCAACTTTTCTCATTAGTTCAATTCAAATCTTAACCACATTGTTGCCTGATGTAACCACAATCCTCCTCTTGTAGTACCCTCATTATATTCTATGACCTACCCTCCATCATCTCTCCACCCTGTCCTGTGTACCCTATCAGCCTCCATTTGCCAACTAACCCCTATGCAAGCCAACCACCTTTTCTCTTTCATGACACATATTCCAATCCTCCCATATTATCCAAGGACCCCACTTCTCTCCCCTATAGAAATCGGATTTCACAGTGCCCTCGTGTATATCCACTCACTATACGAACCTCCAGCTTGTGGTTGATCTGACTGACAGTCTGTGCTTTGTGGCAAAGTTGTGCGAAACAAGAGCTTAGGGTGGTCATTTTCTGTCGACCCTCATATGTGATATCTGCCTGGTCCGGGTCTATTTCCCCTAGCAACAAGTCAACATCCACAAACGCCTTATCAAACTCTTTTTCCAGCACTTCAAGCCAGCGGAACATGGACATGCCGGGAACAGGCCCTGAGGCAGAAATAGAGCACGGAGCCGCAGACATTACGGAGCAGAGCTAAACCGATAAGACAGGAAGAAATAGGGAGAATGTCACTTGATTATTCCGCTCGCTGATTGGCTGGCCTTGCGCTGCCAAACTCTCCCTTGACTGGCTAATCTCTGGGAACGTCAGGGAAACCCCATCGGGCTAAAATCACCCAAAGCCGCTGATTTGTTAGAATCCGCCCACGTGACATCCTTAAACGTTTCCGATTGATGGAATAGTTCAACTAGACTGGGTGTATACATTATGCGCACGTAGGGACAGTAGATATGTATATCTTATAAACAAAGGCGTACGTTTCACCATAAATTTCAGGGCGAATCCTAATAACTACTGTTAGTTAGTACTGATATTGTATGTCGCATGAATCTGTGCTTTGGATCTATGGATTTTGGCAGAACTAAAAGGGCGTATAGGCGATCAGCTTTTCTTGTCTGCCACAACTAACGGCGGCAGGCAGAACAATCGATGCTAGAAAGTAATGGTAGTTGAGCAGTGACAGTCACTTGAACAGATGTCTTTAAAGGGATACTGTCATGGGAATTTTTTTTTCAAGACACATTAGTTAATATTGCTTCTCCAGCAGAATTCTGCACTGAAATCCATTTTTCTCAAAAGAGTAAACAGATTTTTTAAATTGTTTTAATTTTAAAATCTGACATGGAGCTAGGTATATTGTCAATTTCCCAGCTGCCCCAGTCATGTGACTTGTGCTCTGATAAACTTAAGCCACTCTTTACTGCTGTACTGCAAGTTGGAGTGATATCACCCCCCAGCAGCCCATCAGCAGAACAATGGGAAAGTAACCAGATAGCAGCTCCCTAACACAGGATAACAGCTCCCTGGTAGAAATAAGAACAACACTCAATAGTAAAATCCAGGTCCCACTGCCACACAATCAGTTATATTGTGAAGGAGAAACAACAGCCTGCCAGAAAGCAGTTCCATCCTAAAATGCTAGCTCTTTCTGAAAGCACATGACCAGGCAAAATGACCCGAGATGGCTGCCCACACACCAATATTACAAATAAAAAAAAATACACTTGTTGGGTTAGGAATAAAATTTTAAATGGTAGAGTGAATTATTTGCTGTGTAAACAGTGTAATTTAGGAATAAAAAAATACATCATAAACATCATGACAGAATCCCTTTAATTTATAGTTTCGCAAATGGTGTTTTGCTATTCCAAGAAGACTGTAATGTAATGTGATGCTCAGGGTTAATAGGTTTTGTTCTTTTCCAGCTTGCTGACAAGTACAATAACTGTTCTAGTATGAGAGTGTTAGAAAAAGATATTAATTTAAGGCTTATTTCCTTTCATTCTTCTCCATTCTGTTTATTAAGATTTTGTAAATCCAGCAATACAAATTTAGAATACAAATAATACAAAATACAAATAAAATGTGATTCTAAGCAAAATTCCAGCGTGCATCCAATAATCAACTTCAATGGTTTTCAAGTTATTTGTAAATAAGATAAATAATATGTAAATAAGTGACATCACCACCACAACTCAAAAGGCGTTATTAATAGCAAAAAAAAAGCACCTCACAATAGGCAACTTACAGGTGTTGTCCTTTCAGTAGGCCAAAGCTAGTCTCGTTTTTGCCTTCTCTTTTTGGCTATTTAGTGAGTGAGTTCAGTTATTGTCAAGCACAGTTTTTTATTTATACAGAAAGAAAAAGCAAATCAATGAAAAATGAGGAATTAGCATTGCTGTTTTTCAGAGCTTTTTTGGTTAACTGGTTTCTGTATAATAGATCCCATACTTTTATTTAAAGCGTCGTAAATCCCTACAGTATCGATCAACTTGACAGGTTCCCGCCCCCTGACAGGTGGGGCGGAGCTAAGTTTGAGCTGGTCTTTCTGACCTGATATAGCCACGCCCACTGTGGCAAAGCATTCCCCGCCCACTGCGTATCCGACATTTTGTGAAATGAAACCGCCATTTTGTGTAATACCCATAAACCCTAGCTAGCCTCTACTGTGAGGGCCATCATGTGGGTATAACTATAACTGCAGTGAAATACTGAAAAAAGACATGTCCAGACATGACTTTTGGTATTTTATAGTGCCTCGGGGATGGGCTTTAGTAGTGGGCCTACATGTCTGTGCATGTCCAGACCACTCTGGAGCATATGTATAAATATGACTTATAAATAAATAAAGCACAGCATACATATTGTAATAAAACATAACATATTTTTATTAAAGACAAACCAATAAAAAATACACAACATACATAATGTGAAATATGCATTGAAATATATACAAAAAAACTGATTTGGAAATCCAAATAATATATATTGAGAAAAAACACAACAGAATTTTTTTTTTTTTTTACAGTTATATACAAGATTATATACAGCTATAAATATACATAGATATACATTTAGTATTTCATCCAGTCAATAGATTGAATTAGAGAGCCAGTGCGTTTTTTAGGTAACATGTATCTATGGGGGGTTAATGATCCAGGGGTGCCTAAAGTAGTACTCTGATTTATTAAGTGTTTATAAGCTTAGGGTCTGAATGTGATGATGATGATGAGGGTACAGAATCAATATGTATTTTTATATTATTGAAATATTCACAATTTGAAGTATTTCCAATGACTGAAGAAGGTATATTAAGCTCAGCCATCACGCGTAGCAATGTATCCCAACCATGCGGCATTTTATGCTCAGCAACGTAATGACTCTGTGTAACACCACAGACCAAGTGCAGTATATTAGAATCTGATACTGTGTTATTTTTATAAACAAGTTCCCCCTTGTCATTCCAATCCACAATATGTTTTGACATTTTGGCAAGTAATTACTTAGCATTTTTTTTAAAGCGAGGATTTACATTTTATAACCTCATCAAACATAGTATCAGCGGCGTTAGTGACGGGATCACCATCTGAATTCTGTTGTGTCACAGACATACCAAATTATATATATGCCTTAACATTGAACGGTGAAGAACATTGGGAATTTCAGGGTTCTACGTGTCTAAATGACTTTGTCATTATGTTCATGGAAAAAAAATTTAGCGGCTGCATGTTCATAGCCCACAATGGCGGTCGGTATGACTAATACTTTGTGGTTAAACAATTGCTAAAAGAGTGCATTCAAACAGAACTACTATCTAAGGGTGGTAAATTGTTCTGCGTTACAATGGCTGACTTGGGTATTCGATTTATAGATTCTTTAAATTTCCTACCCATGAGACTTAGTAAATTACCTGCAGCATTAGGTGTACAGAATGGAGGTAAAGGCTTCTTTCCACATTATTTTAACACGGCTGAAAATCAGGGCTATATTGGTGCCATGCCATCCATAGAATTTTACGGGGCTGATTATATGATGCCTGATGAGAAGGCTGAATTCATTACTTGGAACTAGCAAAACCACCACAGTAAATTCGATTTTCAATTGGAACTTAAAGGAGGAGGCTTGTGCCTGCTATAGAGAAAACATAGACATGACAAATAAAACCGTCACTAAATATAATTTGAATGATGAGCCAGAGGTAAATACCTACACAATCGACCCTTTTGAGTACACCACCTTAGCCTCTGTGTGTATGGCAATGTACAGGCTAAAGTTTTTACCCAAAAACTGTATTGCAATCTTACACCCGGACTATTACAATAAGAAATATAAACGTTTCTCAACACTGGCAATACAATGGTTGATGTACATTGCGCACAAAGAGGGGATCTCTATACAACACACCTTACAAGGTGGTGAAAAAAAGGTTGGTAAATACTGGCTGGACGGTTATGGTTTTGTTAATGGCAAACATATAGCCTTTGAATTTCAAGGTTGCTTTTACCATGGATGCCGTGTTTGTTATTGTGAAGATGACTTTAATAGGGTAACTGGCACTTATTTCAGTCAACTGAACCACAAAACACAAATCAAGACAAATTTTTTAAAAAACAAGGGGCTTTGAACTCTGGGAACATGATTGGCATGCTATGTTGGAATCTGACAAGGACCTACAGGCGTTCATTCAAGAAAAAATTTTTCCCCAACCTTCGTCACCCCATGATGCCCTCTATGGTGGCCGCACAAATGCTATAAAGCTCTACCATAAAGTGGCCCCCGGTGAACGCATTCACTATATCCCTATGTGAATAAAACAAAAACATATCCAATTGGTCATACAACAATTATCTTTGAAAATTTCAAGTATTTTAATTCTTATTTCAGCATCGCTAAAGTAAAAATATACCCTCTAAAGATTTGTTTCTTCCTGTTCTGCCTGTAAAGATGAACGGAAAACTAATGTTTCCATTGTGCCATACTTGTGCCTGTACGCATCAAGATATGGACTGCTGTCACACGGATGCAGAACGCGCATTAACGCGTACGTGGTGCACAGTTGAAATTCAGAAGGCCTTAGATATGGGTTATAAACTTGGTTAAATCTTTGAAATTTGACATTTTCAATCAAGTACTAACAATCTCTTTACCGACGACATTAAAATACATCTCCGTAATAAACAAGAAGCCTCAGGCTACCCCAGTTGGTGTACAGATGACGAGAAAACACAGATGTATGTTGATGATTATTTGGATAAGGAGGGGGTGTTATTACGCCAAGAACATCTAGCCCCCAATCCAGCAAAAAGACAAATAGCTAAACTGTTTCTAACTTCTCTGTGGGGTGAATTTGGTCAAATATCGAATTTACCTACAACTAGCATCGTCACTAATCCAGATGATCTCTTTAAGTACGCATTTCCATCTCAGTACGAATCGTCATCATTAGATTTTTTAGATGATGACACGGCAATGGTTAATTGGAAGTATGCAAAAGAATGTCAAACTCTTTCACGCAACACAAACATATTTATTGCTTGTTTTACCACAGCATACACCAGGCTTGAATTATACAATCTTTTGGACAGTCTAAAAGAACGCTGTTTATATCACGACACTGACTCGGTTATTTTTGTAAGCAAGGATGGTGACTGGAATCCGCCACTTGGGGACTATCCAGTGAGTTACCTACTGACACTTACATTACTGAATTTGTATCGGGTGGACCTAAAACCTACGGTTATAAATTATCGACTGGTAAGACTTGTCTAAAGGTTAAATGCTAATAATATCCAGTTGATGAACGTTGACAGCCTAAAGGATCTGGTATTAGACTACCCAGAAAACTCAAACCCTCAACATCAGAAAAAGATTGTAGTCCGTCAGGATGGCATAGTTAGAAACAAAAAGTGCTGGCAAATAGAGACTTGGACGCTGCCGAAAACACAAAAATGTGTTTATCATAAATGACGATTAACAGACGGTTATCAAAGTATCGCTTTTGGTTTCAGTAACCATGGACACTAGACTGCAACATCCTTTTTCATGTATACTGGCTGGCCCTTCTAATTCAGGAAAAAGTTTTTTTGTGAAACAACTATTGTATAGTTCAACTACACTGTTATCGCATAGGCCTGATAATATTGTTTGGTTTTATGCATGCTGGCAATCACTTTATGATGAGCTGTTACAGAAAATACCAAATGTTCGGTTTATAGAAGGATTACCAAATAGCTTTAATGATGATGAGCTATTCCCCCCTGATAAAATTAATCTGACTATTGTTGATGATCTCATGGAGTCTGCTAGTGAAAACTCTGAGCTTGAAAAAGCATTTACTGAGTATGTACACCACCAAAATCTCATCATAATGTACCTTGTACAAAATATATTTTGATGCTGAAATTTCTGATATTGTACAGAGAAAAGACATCAGATAGTGAAAAAATATATCCTTATACAACTGTATTGCAAAAGTACTTGGTTCATGCGAAGCAGGATGATCTGGAGAAAATGAGTTTAACACTTTTAATGCCTCCTAGAGATCCTGCCATAACTGTTACACAACCGAATTCAGATGGTGATACCGTCACTAACGCCGCTGATAGTATGTTTGATGAGGTTATAAACAATGTAGATCCTCGCTGAGCTTAATATACCTTCATCAGTCATTGGAAATACTGCAAATCGTGAATATTTCAATAATATAATAATACATTGATTCTGGACCCTCATCATCTTCATCACATTCAAACCCGCTTATAAAACACTTAGCAAAGCAGAGTACTACTTTAGGCACCCCTGGATCATTAACCCCACATAGATACAGGTACATGTTACCTAAAAAATGCACTGGACCGATACTTCATTGTAGATTCGCTACCTCCTCCTTTGCTGCCGGCGCTACTCCTGCTGTTGGACATCTTGAAGCTAAAAAGAAATTGAGTGCAGCACAATGGATCGTCGTCGCCCTTTCACCTTTTCTGTAGAGAACAGGAAGCGGAGTTTCTGTAAGTTATTTATTAATAAAGGCTTTGCTATTTTAAAGTTTAATTTGTCTTGGTGTTTTTATTTCATTCTATACTAACAAATTTTTAAAAAAATATTTTTGATGTTACTGGTCCTTAAGTTTTAGTCAGTTACCTCAACATATCCCTCTAGCGTGAGATATTAATGCAGTATAAGGTACAAGATTTTGTCAATCTGTTATGTTTAAAGTGTTAACAGATACATTTATTAACGGTTGTTTTTTGGACTAAGTTTGTTCACTATGACATGTTATAATAACTGTAGCTGAAATAAATATGAAAATAATGGAAATCAAAACTATAAAACTTTATTGTGAAAGAATAATATAACAGACAATACCATAATTGTATTACATTGTGTTTACAATTGTTTATACAACAATAAAAATATTGGAATATAAAAAGCTTTATACTTTATTGTCCATATAAAAACATGACATGACACGAAATTTGTGGTGTCACGCCACTTTGTCAGAAATAGCGCTATTAAAGATTTAGAAAACTGAACAGAAGTCCAGCCAATTGCATCAAAGTGATTCAATAATCCCAATAGCCACATTCAACATCTTTGTGCCCGTCCCTGACATCAACATGCCCACCCCCCAGCATCACTGTCACCTTTGTTCTGGTTTAGCCATGGAAAAGGTGGCAACCTTAATGTATATGTAACTACCAGGGACAGAACTAGAGGTAGGCAGAAGCACATGACTAGGGTGTAATGCTAACGTGGGGACAGGGTCAGACAGGGCACTGGGAGAAAACCAACGGAGAAAACCGTTGGCCCAGACCTGCTACCATTGGACATTTTAGATTGTGCTCCCTGTACCTGACTGCTGCTCCCCCCACCCAGATTGCAAAGAGCAGAAAACAGAAGGTACGTGCTGGAGGGTTAGGGGGGTGGAGCGGTGCTGCAGCTGGTTCGGGGGCACCCGAGCAGTGGTGTGTGGGCCCCAATGTTGCAGTGAGGTGGGCCCAGACCCCATCAGTCTAATGCTGCAGGGGACGCTGGGCACATAGCTTTTCTGTCTGCATTTGGCCTATATCTAAGTTAGTGCACGGAATCTCTCCATTTGCTAGTGAAGCAGTGGGGGATTTGGTGTACAAGTCCCATGGTGTGGGTGTTTTGATGGAGTGTGTGTGCAGTGGGAGTGGAAACCTTTAAGTGTGCAGTGGCAATGGTTGGGGGAGGTGCTTGTCTGAGACACCCACCCTTGGGGCCTGGCATTGATAGGTACCTTGGGACTGTCCTAATAAAGCTGTCCTACTAAAGCTGCCGCCTTAGTAGAACCAGTGACAGGAAGTTAGAAAGGAAACATGGTTTTATTTGCGAGAAATAATAAATACTATATTAAAAGAATAAGCAAAATATACGCTTAGCACAAGCCGTATTCAATGAACTAATCTTGGAAAAGGGACGTGTACACTGCCTTTTACAGTGTGGCTTCATTACAATGTGTGTAAACACCAAAGCATGTAACTTTCCCAATGTAATATTTAAAATATTTTTTATTTCTGTAAGGTGTGGCTTTTTTGGCTAAAAATATCAAGCTTAATAACCATAGGGAAAACGCATGTCTCAGTAGCAGCAGATAGTATAATAATAATAGTAATAATAGTATTATAATAATAACATATAATAATATTTTTTATGGTAAAATATTTAAATAATAGCATTTGCATTTATATCTAAGCAAACTGCCTGTTTGGCCCTGTCCAGTAATTTGATTGTGTTCAGATTCATGCACTATAGGTGTTGGTATTATTCTTTTCTTTTTCATGTGAAATGTGCACTGTTTGAAAACAGTTTCATCTTCTATTTGTTTTCTCTTAAATTTAAGTACGAACAATCCTTTTCTTATTTGTAATAGAAGGAGCTACCATACTGATTGCCTATGCCAAGGCCCATATATAACCCTAGAGACCCTGCGGTAGTTTATGGTAGAATTACAAGTTTACCTGTTGCATAAATCCATAACAAACAGAAAAGCATGTGCTTGCACTTTACAATCTATCTATCTATCTATCTATCTATCTATCTATCTATCTATCTATCTATCTATCTATCTATCTATCTATCTATCTATCTATCTGGGGGCAATTGAAAACTACTCAAATCTTTCAGCTTAAGCAATAATTAAGGAAACTCTGCTTGAGTTAAGGAATTTACGTAAGGTTTTGGGGGGAAAAACCTTGATTGTTGAGGTATTTTTCCTCAAGTGGACTTTGTTTAAAAAGAGAAAAGGTTTGGCAGCCAATCTGTTCATATGTTAATACAAAAAGAGGCTTCCCAGTGTGTACTAACTGCCTGACAACCATGTTCATTGCTCACCACCTCAAACTTTATAGGGGTGGCTGCCCATGCTTTCTATTTAAAATTTTTTTTTAAAGTTATTCTACAACAGTCTACACTTTGTGTTTTCTTTTTTGGTTATTGTTTTACCTTCCAGCTGAGAACAGCTGGAGCCTTCAGAGTGTGTGCCCAGAGCCAAAGTACATATAATTTTTTGTAGCTTTTACACTTTGTTCCCTTTACCGTAACACAGCGCTACTGTTTCTCCTGCCACTATGTCAGGTCTGTTTACCTGAAAAGGGCTTATTTTGAGAAGGAAAGTGATGGAAAATGACTGTTTTGCAAATGTAGATAAAGTGAGCCAGTCCGTTATTTGCAATGTGATGTGAAACAAGTTTGTGGTCCTGCCTACTGCACTATATATTTGTATATGTACATTCTGTACTATTTATGCATATATATATATTATATATATCTGTAATGCCATAATTGTCGCGTCATTCTATTTTCTTCCTATTTTAATACTGTCTAGACTCAATTCACAGTGTATGATTATTTGCACTGCATTTGGTTCAAATTCCAGAATCCACCAGCACACCCTGGCCTCTCAAGTACAAGCTGGCCCGGTGCACAGTTGTAAGGGATCGGCAACCCTCAATTGTAGTAAGCGTAATAGAAGAAAAACCGGCACTCAGAGCTCAATGCATGCGGGCAAAGCCCTGCGTGTTTATTACAACGTAACGTTTCAGGGGCGGGCCCCTTCGTCACTCTAAAGGCTAAGTAATAGTATATTTAAATAAGTAATAGTAATAAGTAATAGTATATTTAAATATACTATTACTTAGCCTTTAGAGTGCTTCCACACCCCTATTTTGTACATTGTATTGTTGCCAGAAGCTGTGGCTGAGCTTCATGTGGTTTTTAATAGCACCCCATACCCCCCCTTAAACTAATGGGGCCCTATACTTTCAAAAATGGGTGTTGGTTGGACAATTCCTCTCCCTTAAAAGCCGCATACTGGCGGGGGAGGATAGAACCTTTACACTGAAACCAAGGTTTAACAGACACTGATTACACTGAATGCTACTATGCAGTAAGACTTTTTATACTATGGCCGAAAGGCAAATAAGTTAGGGACCGCCATATGGGGTTTACCTTGACGTGGTATGGTGGCTTTTCAACTTTATGATCATAACTTTGTAACTAAAAACCCCTGTTTTGTAAACTTACTTTTGAGACAGGGGACCAGGGAATGTGCATTAAAACTAGCACTTCCATTATACTTAAATGTTCTAAATGGGGCCTTACCAATGATCTGTGTAGTAGAAGAATAACCCCCTCCACTCGCAAATTTATGCCCCTTGTAATATAGCTCAAGGCATTGTTAGCCCTTGAAGCTGCTGACTGATATTGCTTGCTACAGCCAAGTTTATTATCTACAAGGACTCCAAGGTTCTTTTCCATTATGGATTTGCCTAGTGAAGTCCCATAAAGGGTATAAGTAGCTTGCATATTCTTACATCCCGGTGTATTAATTTACATTTATCGACATTGAATCTCATAGATTGCTATTATCGGTAGTAGTGGTAAGGGGAAAGGTCCAAACTTATGCTTTGTTGATAATGTGTCCCATATTTTAAAGGATAATTTCGTGTTGGGAAAAAACTTTTCAGTTGATATATGTTTGGTTTAGGTAGCCAGAAAAGTTGTGTGAGAGTTCTATCTCGTGCCAAATCTGCCTCCATATCTACCCATATTTACATCCCTTCGTAGCATGCAGTTGTAGAATTGAGGCTATATAGTATCCTTTGATATTGGGGATTCCCAGCTCTCCTAGTGATCTGGGCCATCCTTTGTGGTTTATGCTGCCATATAAACTTGTTGATGCTCCTCTGGATAGTGTTTAAAAATTGTGGGGGAATCATGATTTGTAGGGTTCGAAACAGGTACAGTATTTTAGGGAGCAGGTTAATTTTTACAGAGGTGATACGCCCAAACCAGGAAATCATTTCTTTTTGCCATCTGTTACATTCTGTTTCCACCATTTTAATCAATGGTTGGTAATTTAATTTATAACTCAATGCAGGGTCTTTAGGTAGTTTTAACTCCAGGTATGTTATGTAGGTTTCCCTCCATTCAAACTGGGTTGGTTTTGGTATATTGATTGTCATTGCTTGCGTTGATCTTATACTAAGATATTATCTGGAACTCGCTAAGTTCTTTTAGTGGAACGCTTATAAGCATTAATATATCATCAGAAAATAGGCCATTTTTTTGGTGACCAGGGCGGGTAGTTATGCCTGATATATCCTGGTTTTTACATATACTTTGGGCCAAAGTCTCAACCATTAGCGCAAATATCAAGGGCGATAATGGGCAGCCTTGTCTGGTCAGATTTGTAAGTTGAAATGCATTCAAAAGGGCTCCTGCTGCACAAACTTTGGCTGTCATAGAGTATAATGGTGTTATAGCTATTAAGAATGTATTTCCCAGTTTAAATTTTGCTAGGATATCCTGCATATAGTGCCAGTTAACCCTATTGAAAGCTTTCTCTGCATCCAGGGAAAGTAGAAGGGCAGACACTTTAGATATAGTTTTACTAAGTGTGGAGCTACCTGATTCCAATTCTGCTTTGATAAAGCAAACGCAAAACGCGCGTCGGCGAAACTTCTGCTCTTTTCTATTTTGATTAATTTTTTAAAAAAGAAGCCTTCAGCACTGATCACGGTGCAAAAATAGCCGCACAAGGGTTTGGGTTAATACCGAAGCAGCTCTTCATTTCTTCAATTCTCTTTTACTCTTTGGCTCTGAGGATTTGCATTATTTTAGTTATATCTTTTACAGATTAGTTAAAAATTGAGACCGCAGTCTTCAGTTTATAGCCTTTCTCCCCGTGTGGTGCCCCAGGGCATAGACAGAAAAAGAAACAGTTAGGAGAAATCGGGACAGCTCCACCTCTACTCTATTTTCCATTTCAATCTCTTTTATTCATGAATTGCTGACTAATGGTTAAAAGTTCTTTTTAGATAATTTTTAAATAATCTGACATTTATTAGCACTGGCACCTTAATTAATTGATAGTCTAAAATGAATTCATAGTTAATTGATAGTATATTGAAGTACAGGCACTTTAATTAATGGACTATAATTGATTAAATGAATTGATAAATTAACTGATGGTTTTATCGATAAACTAATTGGTTGTCAAGCTAGTATTGATTTGATTGCACAATCACTAAGCACAGAGACGGAACTAGGTGGGGGCGGGCCCTGGTGCGGGCCGTGCAGCTGGGCCCCGCCCCCCCACCCTCTTCCGTGTGTCGCTACAACCGTTGCAGTGAGCGTGAATGCCGGGGGGCCCTGCGGGGGTGCGGGCCCTGGCCCAATTGCACCCCCTGCTCCCCCGGTAGTTACGCCACTGACTAAGCACTCTCACAAATGGATGCACCTTAAGGGTAATGTACAATTTTAAATCAATTTTGGAATAAAAGAATCAGATAGTGTGGGGTTACTACTGTCTGCTTTTTATTAATTATCGTTTAGTAAATATACCTCTACACAATTAAAAGTTAAAATAAACTATAAGAATAATCTTTTAGTTTTGAGCTACCTGATTTGTAAAAGTTCTGTAATAATGATTAGTGAAACCATCTGGGCATGGTGCTTTTTCTGGTCTCAGATTTTTTTGTCATTGATTGGATTTCTTCTATTGTGATCGGTTTGCTTAATGTCTCCAGTTTTTGTGTTGAGGGAGGATTTATCCTATTAATCAATGCACATTCCCTGGTCCCGTCTCACAAGTAGTTCAGTATATTTGCAAGTGCATGTGTGTATAAAAACAGGGGTTTTAAGTTACAAAGTTATGATCATAAAATTAGTAAGCAACTATACCACGTCAAGGTAAACCCCATATGGTGGTCCTTAACTGTTTACCTTTGGTCATAGTATAAAAGTAGTAATCCTTGGGATCAGTGTCTCCTGACTTTGGCTTTGGTTTTAAACAGAGAGCTAGATCTCCCCCCCCCCCAACTAACTGTTGCGGCTTTTAAGAGAGAGAGATTACGGAGACACTGATCCCAACAGTTAGGGACCACCATATGTCAGTAATCAGTATTGAGCAGTTACATGCATTCAAATTAGCAAAATTACAAGGGTACTCAAATTTTTGCACAGCCAGTTTTTCACATTTGATTTAAGTTCATACAACTGAATACTGCCTCATGAAAAATCTTTGTTCAGAAAACACCCCAGATGTTCCTGGGAAATAGAACACATTATTATTATTATTATTATTATTAACATGTATTTATATAGCGCCAACATATTGCGTAGCACTGTACACATACCACTATCTTTTGTGTTGAAAGTGGAGTAAATTATTATGCAGGCTGAGAGGGTTCCCAAACTTTTTGATATGACTGTATATCTAAGATACATGTCCTAAGACTCAAATGTAACTAAAAATCAAGATTTATTAATTATCACATTAAAATGGTACATACTGACCCCATATGGCCCAGCTTACACATTTCATACCATCCAGTACTTAATCATAGGTGACACCACCACAGATGGTATGAAACACATAAGGTGGGCAATGTGGGGTCAGTATGTACCATTTTAATGTGAATTACGTGACACCTATGATTAAGTACGGGATGGTTTGAAATGCGTAAGGTGGGCTGTATTTACTGTATATACAATGAACTAGCCATACAGACTCCCCTACTAATGATAATTTTTAAGTTTCTTTCACGTCCATCTTGGTGGACAGGCTAGCTCCGTCCCCCTGATGCATTTTTTTGATAGCTGAAATAATAAAAAGCAACATCTCGATAACCACCATTTTTATTACAGAATTTGGAGAATACCTTGTTACTTTTCTCCATAGTTCATTATTAAAACCATACCATTATGTGTACTATGTGAATATGTAAACAAGTATGTGTAATTCATCATCGTGATTTGTTTTTTCCTGGGTTTAATGCATATTTGCATTTGTTTTGATAAAGATCTGGCTGTTTGATATCACTTGCCTTCTGTGTTGTTTTGCAGTTGAATCATATTCAATGTCAATTCTCCTCAGCAACACAAATAACAGAATAAAGATGCAATTCAGATGAATGAGCCATTTGGACTATATATTCCTATGCAACAATAAAACTATATTTGGCACAGTCTTAGTCTATTAGTTGCATATTGGCAAGGGGATAATGATTGAGCAAATAAATGCTGAGAATTAATATGAATTAAACTTTATGAACTGCTACATACTTTCCATAATTTGGATCTTCATACCTTAAGTCTACTAGAAAATCATGTAAACATTAAATAAACCCAATAGTCTGGTTTTGCTTCCAATAAGGATGAATTATATCTTAGTTGGGATCAAGTACAAGCTACTGTTTTATTATTACAAAGAAAAAGAAAATAATTTTAAAAAATGTGGATTATTTAACCCTTTAAGTGCCAGCAGAATTTCACATTTTGGCTACGCGAAATGCCAGCCGTTTTTGAAACATTTTGTGCTCTCTCACTTTAGGGGCATTTTCTGAGGGGAAACCTATAGTTTACCTAGGAAAACTATAAATTGTTTTTTTCGGTAGAAACTGAGCTTTCTAAATCTGCCTGAGTTTTCATTTATTTCCACCTGTGCAAAAAAATTTATAGTGCTAAATACCAAAAAAAAATGAAAAATTACCATTTTTCATCGTATATCAATTTATACCAGAAAAATATTTCATTTTACGGATGAAAATCCAACTGATTTGGAAAGCCTTATGTCTCTCGAACGTGCCAATACCAGATATGTATAGTTTTAGGGAGATTTAGGACTTCTGTACCTCAAAAACTCCCGGCAGTATATTACCGAATTTTGAAAGCACTAAGGCAGAAAACGGCATGCTTTAGATTCCAAGGCAAAAAATCCTGAAACCGTAGGTTTACCCCAGAAAACCATACATTTTTGAAAAGTACACATTCTGCCGATTACAAAATGGGTAACTATGTCTCTCTACTCCCAACTACTAAACATAAAAGCTTGTCTGAACATAGTGGTTTTTCAAAAAAAAATTCAAAATTCTGAAAAATCATTTCAAAGGTTTTATTTTGCTGCTCCGCATATCCCAAACTATATTAGGTACCAAGAAAAAGCACCTGAAATATGATTGCCAGGGGTCCACTGAACAGTTTGATACCCATTTTGCATAGGTTTACCAAAGTATCTGGCATTTAGAGACACCAATATGAAGTTAGCACATCCAAATTGATCAGGACTTTACTTCAGCTACTGAGAAATCAACACATTGACTGCATTTTTTGTGGGGTAAAAACACAGAAATATATGTTTACCCCCCAAACCCATATATTTTTGGAAAGTGCACATTCTACAGGATCTAAAATGGGTACCCATGCTTTTCTGCTCCAAACTACTGAGTCGCAAGGCTTTCCCAAAATTGTCGGTTTTGGTGAAATATCTGAAAATTGCCTCAAAGCTTCAACTTCCCAGCACCATATCACCCATGCATCATTACGTACTAAGAAAAAGCACTCTAAATATGATTGCCAGGGTTCCTCTGAACATTTTGGTGGTCATTGTTCATAAGTTTACCAAAGTATCTGGCATTTAGAGGCCCCAAAATGAAGTTAGCGCATACAAACAGTCCCGTGGGTAACTTCAGCTAATGAAAAATCAACACATTGACTGCATTTTTGTGGGGTAAAAACACAGAAATATATGTTTACCCCCCAAAACCCATATATTTTTGGAAAGTACACATTCTACCGAATCTAAAATGGGTACCCATGCCTTTCTGCTCCAAACTACTGAGTCGCAAGGCTTTCCCACAATTGTCGGTTTTGGTGAAATATCTGAAAATTGCCTCAAAGCTTCAACTTCTCAGCATCATATCGCCCATGTATCATTACGTATCACAAAAAAGCACCCAAATTGTGATTGCCAGGGGTCCTCCAAACAGTTTGGTGCCCACTGTGCATAGGTTTACCAAAGTATATGGCATTTAGAGGCCCCAAAATGAAGTTAGCACATACAAATTGTCCTGTGGGTAACTTCAGCTAATGAAAAATCAACACATTGACTGCATTTTTGTGGGGTAAAAACACAGAAATATATGTTTACCCCCCAAACCCATACATATTTGGAAAGTACACATTCTACAGAATCTAAAATGGGTACCCATGCCTTTCTGCTCCAAACTACTGAGTTGCAAGGCTTTGCCAAATTTGGGGGTTTTGGTGAAATATCTGAAAATTGCCTCAAAGCTTCAACTTTCCAGCATCATATTGTCCATGTATCATTAGGAGCATAAAGCATCCTAAATATAAACATAGGGATCTACTAAATAGTTTGATGCCCAATGTGCATAGATATACCAAACTATGTGGCGCACAGAGACCCCCAAATGACAATATGTATAGACATTTTCACGGCTGACGCGCTGGCTGCTGCAACATAACTACCCGGTGTGTGTATTATGCGACATTAGACTACCTAACAGTACAGAGACCCCAGAAAACCATATATTTTCAGAAAGTACACATTCTGACGAATCCAATATGGGTAAATAAGTGTTTCTACTACAAACTGCCAAACTGCAAAGCAATGCTGAACATAACGTTTTTTATCAAATTTCTGAAAATCGTCACAAAGCTTGAATTTTACCCCATTATATGCCCCACATTTCGTAACTTATCAGCATAAAACATCCTAAATATGAACGCCCGGGGTCTACTAAACACGTTTATGCCCAATATGCATAGATATACCAAACTATGTGGCGCACAGAGACCCCGAAATGACAATAGTGTATATACATTTTCACGGCTGACGTGCTGGCTGCTGCAATATAAGCACCTGGTGTGTGTATTATGCGACATTAGACCCCCCTAACAGTACAGAGACCCCAGAAAACCATATATTTTCAGAAAGTATACATTCTGACGAATCCAATATGGGTAAATAAGTGTTTCTACTGCAAACTGCCAAACTGCAAAGCAATGCTGAACATAACGGTTTTTATCAAATTTCTGAAAATCGTCACAAAGCTTGAATTTTACCTCATTGTATGCCCCACATTTCGTAACTTATCAGCATAAAACAACCTAAATATGAACGCCAGGGGTCTACTGAACACTTTGATGCCCAATATGCATAGATATACCAAACTATGTGGCGCACAGAGACCACCAAATGACAATAGTGTATATACATTTTCACAGCTGACGCGCTGGCTGCTGCAATATAAGCACCTGGTGAGTGTATTATGCGACATTAGACCCCCCTAACAGTACAGAGACCCCAGAAAACCATATATTTTTAGAAAGTACACATTCTGACGAATCCAATATGGGTAAATATGTGTTTCTACTGCAAACTGCCAAACTGCAAAGCAATGCTGAACATAACGGTTTTTATCAAATTTCTGAAAATCGTCAGAAAGCTTGAATTTTACCCCATTATATGCCCCACATTTCGTAACGTATCAGCATAAAACATCCTAAATATGAACGCCAGGGGTCTACTGAACACTTTGATGCCCAATATGTATAGATATACCAAACTATGTGGCGCACAGAGACCCCCAAATGAATCTATAGCAGACAAAATTTCCATGGGCAAAACGAAGTAACATAGAACTGAGCCAAATGGTATAAAATCAGTAAAATCCAACAAAACCACAAAAATCAATGGCTTTTTTTTTTAGCCTAATGTAATTAACGGTCAGAATCAAAGTTTGATTATTTTAGCATAGCTAAATAGGTTTTACAGATAGAAATAAGCGAACAACACCTACGCAAAGCTGAAAATGAAATAAAATGGCTAAACATGCAATAAAATGGCTAAAAATGTACAAATATCACTGAAATTGCAATATAATCACCGAAATAACATACAAAAGGTATTGCGCAGTGCAATTAGCAAATACGCTATTCGCAATGGCAATAAAACAGTTTTTACAGGCAAAAATACAGACGATGCGATAAAAGAAAATAAAAACACACAAAATAGCGTATGTGTGTGTACAACAGGCAAATTGTGTGTTGTATGCGTGTTGTTTGCATGTGCAAGTGTGTGCAAGCATGTGTAAGGGCTGTGAATATATGTGACCCCCCCTGATCCCCCAAAATTGAATGTATGTGTGTGTAAGTGTGAATATAAGTGGGAATGTAAGTGTATTAGTACAATAGGTGTGTGTGTGTGTGGGGGGGCACTAACCTGGGGTGGCAGGCTGTAGGTCGTCCAGGAGGGCTGCATGAAGAGCTGGAATCGTCTTCATTGCTGGATCTGGTGAGTGGGCGGTGCTGTAGGGCTAGGAAGCACAGGCGGCAGCAGCAGGGCACCTAGATTTCATTGTGCCTGCTGCTGCCTTGGGACCCCTGGGTGATCGCGCGCCTTAGGGGCCACTCGTTCCCCTCTTCTGCTCGTTGCCTAGGGGCTGGGGGACGAGTTTCGTACGTGCTCTGCTGGCAGCAGGCAGACAGCAGCAGAAGATGCAGGCAGCAGGCAGACAGCAGCAGAGCACGTATATTTTGCGTGCCTGCTGCTGCATTGGGGCCCCTGGGTGATCGCGACCCAGGGGCCCATTTTCCCTGCATAGGCTTGTTGCCTAGGGGAAGGGGAAGCTGCCAGGGACACTAAGAACGGAGCGAGCGGCTTGTAAAGCCACTCCTCCGTTCTGAAAGTGCAGGCAGCAGCAGGGCACATATGCTGCACGTGCCTGCTGCTGCCTTGGGGCCCCTGGGCGATCGCGACCCAGGGGCCACTTGTTCCCCGCCTAGGCTTGTTGCCTAGGGGCTGAGGAACAAGCAGGAACGGAGCGAGCGGCTTTACAAGCCGCTCCTACGTTCCCAAGTCTGCAAATGCTGCAGAACGTAGAATCTACGATCTGTGGCATTTCAAGTTACTTTGCTACAGAACGTAGATTCTACGTTCTGTGGCATTTAAAGGGTTAATTATAATGGAGTCTATGGGAGACGGCCTTTCCGTAATTCGGAACTTTGTGGATAATGGGTTTCCGGATCCCATACCTGTACACGCTACATTCTATTCCAAATCAAAACATGAAGAAACATTTATCAGATTTGATTTTCCTTTACAGAAAGTGGATAAAAGGGAATATTAGACTGTTCAAAAAATAGCCTCAGAAACAGCATTTGTGATGTCACTCCACAAGGCCTGGGGATTGGGCTGGCCACTCCATAACGTCAATCTTGTTGATCTGTAACCAAGATGTTGCTCATTTACTGGTGTGATTTGGATCATTGTTTTGTTGAAACACCCATCTCAAAGGCATTTCCTCTTCTGCAGAAGGCAACATGACTAAGTATTTTCATGTATTGAAACTGATCCAGGATCCCTGGTATGTGATAAATAGGTCCAAATGAAACATCCCCATATCATGATACTTGTGCCACCATGTTTCACAGTGTACTGTTGCTTGAATTCAGTGTTTGGGGGCCATCAAACTGTAGCCCCTAGACCCAAAAACAACACTCTTGCTTTTATTACAAATTTTAGGACAGTCAGAGGCCCATTTACCATTAACCCTCGATATTCGACCCTCGAAGTAAAATCCTTTGACTTCAAATATCGAAGTCGATGGATTTACCGCAAATGCTTTGATCGAACGATCGAAGGAAAAACGATTAAATCCTTCGAATCGAACGATTCGAAGGATTTTAATCCATCGTTCGAAGGATTTTCCTTCGATCAAAAAAAGCTTAGAAAGCTTATGGGGACCTTCCCCATAGGCTAACATTGGTGCTCGGTAGGTTTTAGGTGGCGAAGTAGGTAGTCGAAGTTTTTTTTAAAGAGACAGTACTTCGACTATTGAGTGGTTGAATAGTCGAACGATTTTTAGTTTGATTCGAAGTCGAGGGTCGAAGTAGCCAATTCGATGGTCGAAGTAGCCAAAAAAAACCTTCAAAATTCGAAGTATTTTTCATTCTAATCATTCACTCAAGCTTAGTAAATGTGCCCCTCAATGTTCTCAGGCAAGTTGTTACCTTTTCAGCACATCTTTTTTTCAACAATGGGACTTTGCAGGGGGCCTCTTGCAGATAGCTTGGCTTTACATAGGCATCTTCTAATTGTAACAGTACTCACAGGTAACTTTAGACCTTCTTTGATCTTCCTGAGCTGATCATTTGCCATTTTGACTATTCTTCTATTGATTCGATAGTTTTTCAGTTTCTTCCACGTCTTTCAGGGGTTGGTTGCCATTTTAAAGCATTTGAGATCATTTTAGCTGAGCAGCTCTTCATTTTCTGCACTTCTTTATACTTTTCCCCTCTTCAACCAACTTTTTAATCAAAGTATGCTTCTTCTGAACAATGTCTGGAATGTCCCATTTTACTCAGATTTTCAGAGAGAAATGCACTATAACCAGCATGCACAACATTTGTTACCTTCCTTCCTTGAGGGCTCTTACACATGAGCGTTCCGACCTGCGCTCCCCTGCGTTCCGTTTTTTGGCGTTCAGCCGCAGGGGAGCGCAGGAATAGACGCAAGTCATTATTTGAAATGGGGCTGTACTCACTCAGGCGCGTGTAGGCGCCAAACGCAGGAAAAATGCAGCATGTTGCGTCTGAACCTGCGTTCGGCGCCTACACGCGACTGAGTGAGTACAGCCCCATTTCAAATAATGACTTGCGTCTATTCCTGCGCTCCCCTGCGGCTGAACGCCAAAAAACGGAACGCAGGGGAGCGCAGGTCGGAACGCTCATGTGTAAGAGCCCTAAATAAGGGCTGTAATGGACACCTGTTTTTTCACAGAATTAATGACCTCACTAATTGAAATACACACTGATATTATTTGGAACAAGCCTCAATTAATGATTCAGTTACACAGTTTTAGCAGCATGCATGTCATGACCATTGGGTCTATAGGGTTTCTATTACTCTACTACATCTACTAGTAAATTATTTTTTTTTATTATATTTTTTTTTCTACCAGAAACAGTGATTCATCAGGTTAGTGATGTTGGACTGCTATTATTCTGAACACAACTGTATATTAATTTGTGTGACAAAATCCCAGTCCTACAAACTTTAGTCAATAGTTTAATATCTCAAGTCGTTGATCCTCTAACTCACACACACACACATTGAACAGCCATTATGGCAAAAGAGATTTATAGTAGCCCTTTAACTTTATTTTTCATTTGTTCTGAAACAATGATTCAGAATTCTCTGTATTAAAAGTCAATTTTATTACCATACAAATGTTAAACAATATTTACATTGAGTCAGACATTGCTGCAACACAGGACAGAAACGATCTCCTGTATAAATAGGCAGGAGAAATGGAACCCATGACCTAGTATTTGCAAAAACATTCATGTGTTTGTTTGTTTTTTTAAATTCTGAGACAGACAGACAAATGGCTTGGCACAACATTTAAAATATGTCTGGGGACATGAAGTAGATGGATAAGGTGAGCGAATGTCCTTTAAAAGCAAAATAAAAGCATTGAAATGGGAAGTATTGTTGCAACATGCCAACAGGAACAAACCACTAAGTATCAAGATTGAAGCATCCAATGGCCTGTTCAAAGAGGTGTTATGTAATGCCAATGCAGATGTACAGAAAAGGAATCTGTTCTTTGCCATGGAAAGCATACATTTCCATCAGTCTAGAAGAAAAGAACTTTCATTTGGAGCAATGTGGTGGTTCTTTAAAGTGAGGTTGTGGAATGCACTGTCGGGTGATGTTGTGATGGCTGATTCCGTTAATGCCTTTAAAGGAAAACTATACCCCCCAAACAATGTAGGTCTCTATTAAAAGATACTGAGTAAAACAGCTCATGTGTAAAACCCTGCTTCATGTAAATGAACCATTATCATAATAATATACTTTTTTAGTAGTATGCGCCATTGGGTAATTATAAATAGAAAATTTAAAAAACAAGGGCCGCCCCCTGTGATCGTAAGATTCACTGTGCACACATACAAACCACATGTAAGGTCACATGAGCCAATTAACAGACATAGTTCTGCCTTTTGCTTCCACACTTCTTCCTGTTACAGTTAGTGTTGTAGTATTTCTGGTCAGGTGATCTCTGAGGCAGCACAGATAGAGTCACGAAATGGTGGTTCAAGGCAAGAGATGTAAAAGGGCAATATTTATGTAAATATATATTCCAGTTTGGTAAGATTCTTTAATATGCCACTTAATATGATATAAACTATCTGTTGCTTAAGTATTCATTTTGGGGGCATAGTTTTCCTTTAAGAGTGGCTTGCGTGATTTTTTGTAAAGACATAATATCAAAGGCTATTGTGATGCTTAATTCTATAGTTAGTATAGATATGGGTGTATATAATGTATGTGAAGGTATGGAGGGGTTGAACTTTATTAAAAAAAAAAAAACATTGAATAAACTCAATTTGGGTTCATGCAGATTAGAAAAAAAAATCATTAAAAAAATTTGATTTCCTTCAAATTTGGATATCAAGTTTCCAGATAAGAGATCCCTTACCTGCACCAATTTTGGGATCTGATTGCTATGTTCTATTTGATCTTCAGATCTAAACAATGAGGAATAGCAGCCCCTTCTTACACCTGTCAGTACTTTACATTACTTTTTCCTCTTATAAGTGATGCAACGTCCTTTAAATAAAGAGTTCTGTTTGTGAGAGTAATATATTTTGTGCTTACAACCTCTATGGAGGCCAAGAAATTCTCTGAAGATCACAGCACCCTG
Source organism: Xenopus laevis (assembly GCF_017654675.1). NCBI lineage: Eukaryota > Metazoa > Chordata > Amphibia > Anura > Pipidae > Xenopus > Xenopus laevis. The sequence continues at coordinate 57,665,701 of NC_054380.1, forward strand.
TAGTGCATTATTAAACCAATGGAGAATATTTTGCTTACTGCAACAGTACGTTAGCCACTCATACTTATCTATGCATATAGGAACTAGGGATGCACCAAATTCAGGATGACTTTTATGTCACATGAATGAAGAAATTGTTGTTTTTTTTTACCAATGGGTTTGGATTTCGCCAAAACCCAAATAGTGGATTTGGTGCAACCTTACTAGGAACAGTATTTGAATATAAGCCTGAGTTTTTCCGTAAGAAGGAAATAAAAAGCATAATTAACGGTGTATGAACAGCTGCTACTGTTTTTCTTGTATAGACATGTGGTGTCAGAAGGTGTGTGGTGAGAGGCTTGTAGAACATTGAGGGCAGTTATAAAAGGTTACCAATGTTAAGTAACCCAAAGCAAACAAACATCAGATATGTCTTTTAAAATTATAGAATATTGGTAGGGACACACTCGTGTTGATTTGAGGTGCTGATCCAACAGGAGGCTGCCAAACTAAGTCTCCATAAAAGTATATGCACAAAAACAGAAAGTGGATCGCACACTATATATCCAAGAAGAATGTTTTTACTTGCCAAAAGGTTACAAAATCATAGTGTCTGCCCAACGCGCTTCGACTGCAAAATCGGTCTTCCTCAGGGGTACATAAGTAAAAATAAAGTAAATAAAGGCAGAACGAGCTGTATCTGCAGAAATTTTTATACCTGTGTGTTTCTATGCTTTACAGTCTGTACAGCGCGCAAGTCCAGGTGTGTGACGTCAAATCCGTTGACTGCAAGACCGGAAAGTAAGTCGGTGTAGTCTGGAACATGCCTTTTGCTTTCTTTTAGTTAGAGTTGTAGTATTTCTGGTCAGTTCAACTTTGAGACAGAGACCATCATGAAATGGTGGTTCAAGGCAAGAGATGTAAAAGGACAATATTTACTTAAATATAAATTCCAGTTTGGTAAGATTCTTTAATATGCCCCTTAGTTTGATATAAACTGTTGCTTAAGTATTCATTTTGGGGTATAGTTTTCCATTAACAGATTATCTAGCTCAATTACTGAAGTGTCTGTTATTGGCAAACAGCAGAGCCTCAATTCATTAGGTTGTGTGGTTACAGTGAATATTTTACTTACTGAAAGGTACTGCAATATTTATTGTGAAATTTCTTGGCTAGGGGTGGTGCTATAACAGCACAGCTAAAAATAAAATAAATTTTTAAGACCATAACAACATTTGCTAATCATCTGGAATATGCTTCAATTTGTCATAAATATTACACGTTGCTAAAAAAACAGTTTAAAGGGACACTACAAATATACAGGACATTATGTTTTACATATACATGATTGTATAACACAGCATGTCTAAATGACTGCATAATGACTAAGATGCTGGAGCAGTGCGCTCAAAATAGTGAATAAAGCTTCAAAATCCTTTCTTCCTTTTTGCCCCACAAACAGATTTTGGATGTCACCAAGTTTTCTTTGGATTAAGGTTCAGGGATTGAGCTGGCCAATGTCAATCTTGTTGGTCTGGAACCAAGTTGTTGCTCCTTTACTGGTGTGTTTGGGGTTGTTGTCTTGTTAAAACACCCATTTCAAGGGCATTTCCTCTATGGAATAAGGCAACATGACTTCTTCCAGTATATTTATGTACTGAAACTAATCCATAATACCTGGTATGCAATAAATAGGCCCAACAGCATAGTATGAGACACATACTCATATTAGGATACTTACACTACCATGCTTCACTGTCTTCACAGTGTACTGTTGCTTGAATTCAATGTGTTCTTTGGTTTGTGGGGCTTCTAACTGATAGCTTGGCTTCACATAGGCGTCTTATAATTGTAACAGTACTCAAAGGTAACTTTAGACCTTCTTTGATCTTCCTGGAGCTTATCATTGGCTGAGTCTTTGTCATTTTGACTATTCTTCTATCCATTCAAATGGTAGTTTTCAGATTTCATGTCATTTAGGTTGCAATTGTTAAGCATCTGAGATCATTTTAGCTGAGCAGCCTATCATTTTCTGCACTTCTTTATATGTTTCCCCTCTCCAATCAACTTTTTAATCAAAGTACGCTGTTCTTCTGAACAATGTCTGGAATGTCCGATTCTCAGAGAGAAACCAGCATGCACAACCTTTTCCGATTCCTTCCTTAAACAGGGCCGCAATTGACACCTGTTTTTTCACAGATTGAATGATCTCACTAATTGAACGACACACTGCTATTATAAGGAAGAAGCTATTATTATTTGGAACAAGATATTATTATTTGGAACAAAACTCAATTAATGATTCAATTACACAGAATCAGCAGCATGCATGTCATGACTGTTGGTTGTCTATTATTCAACTATACCTACTAGTAAATTATCTGCTGTGTAGAAATACAATTTATATTAAAAACATTGATCAGTTTAGTGAAGTCGGACTGCTATTATTCTGAACACAACTGTAAATAGGAGACAATACTATAGAAAGGGACACTGATTTTAAATAATAAATGAAAAAAAATCTAACAAGAACTTTGGATGGCAACAAAACATAGATTCTATCTTACAGTGCAATCTGACTAGCAACTTCCTCCTTTCAAGTAATTGGATTTGAAACATTT